>NC_042988.1:40717875-40895375 GCF_901001165.1 Salmo trutta | reverse complement strand
TCACCTTAATGTCTCTGGGAACCCCCCCCCCATATATATATATAGTTCATTTACACTACAGTGCAGTCTGAGCTGTAAATGTATCAAATGAGACATAGGTTTAATTCTAGACAGCACAGAGACAGCTTCGAGACAGCTCCGAGAGACAGCTCCGAGAGACAGCTCCGAGAGACAGCTCCGAGAGACAGCTCCGAGACAGCTCCGAGACAGCACAGAGACAGCTCAGAGACAGCTCAGAGACAGCTCAGAGACAGCTCCGAGAGAGCTCCGAGACAGCTCCGAGACAGCTCCGAGACAGCTCCGAGACAGCTCCGAGAGAGCACAGAGAGAGCACAGAGAGAGCACAGAGAGAGCACAGACAGCTGTCACAGAGACAGACAGCTGTCACAGAGACAGACAGCTGTCACAGAGACAGACAGCTGTCACAGAGACAGACAGCTGTCACAGAGACAGACAGCTGTCACAGAGACAGCTAGCACAGAGACAGCTAGCACAGAGACAGCTAGCACAGAGACAGCTAGCACAGAGACAGCTAGCACAGAGACAGCTAGCACAGAGACAGCTAGCACAGAAACAGCTAGCACAGAAACAGCTCAGAGTTGACATGTGTCTTACCTCAGGGTCTACATCTTCAGCTGAGGGAGCAGATGAGTTCTGGGGAGAAACACACATTATACATTACAACAACAGACCCTATACATGGTTAAGTCCCTGCACAGTCATTACAGGCGCATAGTGGTACCTGCACAGTCATTACAGGCGCATAGTGGTACCTGCACAGTCATTACAGGCGCATAGTGGTACCTGCACAGTCATTACAGGCGCATAGTGGTACCTGCACAGTCATTACAGGCGCATAGTGGTACCTGCACAGTCATTACAGGCGCATAGTGGTACCTGCACAGTCATTACAGGCGTATAGTGGTACCTGCACAGTCATTACAGGCGTATAGTGGTACCTGCACAGTCATTACAGGCGCATAGTGGTACCTGCACAGTCATTACAGGCGCATAGTGGTACCTGCACAGTCATTACAGGCGCATAGTGGTACCTGCACAGTCATTACAGGCGCATAGTGGTACCTGCACAGTCATTACAGGCGCATAGTGGTACCTGCACAGTCATTACAGGTGTATAGTGGTACCTGCATAGTCATTACAGGTGCATAGTGGTACCTGCACAGTCATTACAGGTGCATAGTGGTACCTGCACAGTCATTACAGGCGCATAGTGGTACCTGCACAGTCATTACAGGCGCATAGTGGTACCTGCACAGTCATTACAGGTGTATAGTGGTACCTGCACAGTCATTACAGGTGTATAGTGGTACCTGCACAGTCATTACAGGTGTATAGTGGTACCTGCACAGTCATTACAGGTGTATAGTGGTACCTGCACAGTCATTACAGGCGTATAGTGGTACCTGCACAGTCATTACAGGCGTATAGTGGTACCTGCACAGTCATTACAGGCGTATAGTGGTACCTGCACAGTCCTTACAGGCGTATAGTGGTACCTGCACAGTCCTTACAGGCGTATAGTGGTACCTGCACAGTCCTTACAGGCGTATAGTGGTACCTGCACAGTCCTTACAGGCGTATAGTGGTACCTGCACAGTCCTTACAGGCGTATAGTGGTACCTGCATAGTCCTTACAGGCGTATAGTGGTACCTGCACAGTCATTACAGGCGTATAGTGGTACCTGCATAGTCATTACAGGCGTATAGTGGTACCTGCATAGTCATTACAGGCGTATAGTGGTACCTGCATAGTCATTACAGGCGTATAGTGGTACCTGCATAGTCATTACAGGCGTATAGTGGTACCTGCATAGTCATTACAGGTGTATAGTGGTACCTGCATAGTCATTACAGGCGTATAGTGGTACCTGCATAGTCATTACAGGCGTATAGTGGTACCTGCATAGTCATTACAGGTGTATAGTGGTACCTGCATAGTCATTACAGGTGTATAGTGGTACCTGCATAGTCATTACAGGCGTATAGTGGTACCTGCATAGTCATTACAGGCGTATAGTGGTACCTGCATAGTCATTACAGGCGTATAGTGGTACCTGCATAGTCATTACAGGTGTATAGTGGTACCTGCATAGTCATTACAGGTGTATAGTGGTACCTGCATAGTCATTACAGGTGTATAGTGGTACCTGCATAGTAATTACAGGTGTATAGTGGTACTTGACGATACACGTTACCATACATACCAACACATACAGACAGAGTACATGTCTCATTGTTCACCTCTTGACCAACTAGCTGGTTATTGTAAAAGATGACTTACGGGTCTAAATAAATATTCAGATAAAAAGATGTGCAGCAGTTCAGTATAATATGGAGCCGTCATAATGTACCAGTTACTAAGTACTACTTCACAAGAGACTTAGTGGGGCGCCAAGACTTAGTGTACAAACAGAGTACATCTATAGAGAGAGAGGATGGTGTTAACACAGAGTACATCTATAGAGAGAAAGGATGGTGTTAACACAGAGTACATCTATAGAGAGAGGATGGTGTTAACACAGAGTACATCTATAGAGAGAGGATGGTGTTAACACAGAGTACATCTATAGAGAGAGAGGATGGTGTTAACACAGAGTACATCTATAGAGAGAGAGGATGGTGTTAACACAGAGTACATCTATAGAGAGAGGATGGTGTTAACACAGAGTACATCTATAGAGAGAGAGAGGATGGTGTTAACACAGAGTACATCTATAGAGAGAGAGGATGGTGTTAACACAGAGTACATCTATAGAGAGAGAGGATGGTGTTAACACAGAGTACATCTATAGAGAGAGAGGATGGTGTTAACACAGAGTACATCTATAGAGAGAGAGGATGGTGTTAACACAGAGTACATCTATAGAGAGAGGATGGTGTTAACACAGAGTACATCTATAGAGAGAGGATGGTGTTAACACAGAGTACATCTATAGAGAGAGGATGGTGTTAACACAGAGTACATCTATAGAGAGAGAGGATGGTGTTAACACAGAGTACATCTATAGAGAGAGAGGATGGTGTTAACACAGAGTACATCTACAGAGAGAGAGAGGATGGTGTTAACACAGAGTACATCTATAGAGAGAGAGGATGAGGGAGTGGATGAGAGTAAGTCTTACCACAGGAGAGGAGTAGAGTGAGTTGACGGGGGGGGCTGAGGAGGTGACTGGGGCGGGGTCAGCTTTGGGGTAGACCCCGTACGAGTTCTTCTGTCTCTGTAGACACACAACATGTATCAGTGTCTTTCCATTCCCACTGTGGAGCTACAGTCCCTTTATTTATATACAGCACTACCCACCATCCTCTCCTTCTCCTCAGCCTCGCTCTGTGATAGGGCGATGGCCAGCTGAAGCTCCTCCTCCTCCTGCAGGGCCGCCTCGTCCCGTTTGGGGGGCACCTGGTGAGACAGGGAAGAGAGATGAAACCCCCAGGGGAGAGGGCCAGGGAGGAACAGGGAGGCCCCCAGGGGAGAGGGCCAGGGAGGAACAGGGAGGCCCCCAGGGGAAAGGGCCAGGGAGGAACAGGGAGGCCCCCAGGGGAGAGGGCCAGGGAGGAACAGGGAGGCCCCCAGGGGAAAGGGCCAGGGAGGAGAGAGGACCAGGGAGGGGAAGGTTAGAGGAGAAACACCAGGGAAGGTAAAGCAGGGTGGGCATTGGGTAATAAGCCAAGCCAATGGCTGCATTCCAGGTGGTGTTCATTGCAGTTGTGCTTCACTTCTCAGAATATTGCTTTATCATATTATTGCAGTTCCAGGATTGATGGTTAAGGTTAAAACAGTCCTACAGACATCTGAACCCCCAGACTGCAGAGGAAGGGAACACTGCTGCTACCTCGCTCTCCAACCAAGGGGCATGTATGGAGGAGCAGCCTCACTGTAAACACTGACAACCTGGGATCCCACCGTGGTCAAGGAGGCAGGGAGAGTTGGGACATACGGGAGATAGCAGGTGGGCCTTATAACAATCTAATAACAAAGACTTGTTTTCTGTGTGTTCGAGGGGGAGGGAGATGATTGGTGATCATTGGGAATCATTTTACCACGTCAAACTACAACCCCCCCCAAAAAGCTCATCAAACTACAACTCCCATGTTGTAGTTTATGGCATGTTAAACTGATCCCCATACATCGTCTCTATTGGGGAGGATGAGACTGTCTGGGTCTGCACTTGAAATTAAACCCTACTCCCTACATAGTGCACTACCATAGAGCTCTGGTGGTCACAGCCCAAAGTAGTGCACTATGTAGGGAATAGGGTGCCATTTGGGACGCACCCACCTGGCTATCACCACCAGGGGGTCGTCTCTTAGGCCATACATTCACTTACTGTTTCCTGGACCACTACCTGAGACTGCTGGGACAGGGGGCTGGTCAGGTACTCTGGCGGCAGCTCTGCCGGGCCTGGGGCCACGGAGGTGGATGTCCCGACTGGTTTACCCCCTTCAGCTTTCCTAGGCGGGGGAGAGAGGGAAGGGTGGCTGGTGAGGAGAGGGGTCAGAAGGGAGGTCAGGGGTCAGACACACAACTTGGTGAGTCAGAGGTCGTTGGACAATAAACTGGATGGATACCGACGGGTACTGAGCAGCAGAATGGTATTTACAGTAGAAGATCACACGTATACAGATCATTCATTAACTGTACCTACCCACCACATGAAATTATACCACTAGAACAACAACTTCTACAGGCTGACCAAATGCTCTATGAAGGCTGAAGTGGGACATTTTAAATATACAGGCTAACGAAATGGAATTGAGGGTGGTTTTGGCTGAGTCTATCGCTCTCTAGCCCGGTAACTCTCCCTCCCTCTCTAGCCCGGTAACTCTCCCTCCCTCTCTAGCCCGGTAACTCTCCCTCCCTCTCTAGCCCGGTAACTCTCCCTCCCTCTCTAGCCCGGTAACTCTCTCTCTAGCCCGGTAACTCTCTCTCTAGCCCGGTAACTCTCTCTCTAGCCCGGTAACTCTCCCTCCCTCTCTAGCCCGGTAACTCTCCCTCCCTCTCTAGCCCGGTAACTCTCCCTCACTCTCTAGCCCGGTAACTCTCCCTCCCTCTCTAGCCCGGTAACTCTCCCTCCCTCTCTAGCCCGGTAACTCTCCCTCCCTCTCTAGCCCGGTAACTCTCCCTCCCTCTCTAGCCCGGTAACTCTCCCTCCCTCTCTAGCCCGGTAACTCTCCCTCCCTCTCTAGCCCGGTAACTCTCCCTCCCTCTCTAGCCCGGTAACTCTCCCTCCCTCTCTAGCCCGGTAACTCTCCCTCCCTCTCTAGCCCGGTAACCCTCCCTCCCTCTCTAGCCCGGTAACTCTCCCTCCCTCTCTAGCCCGGTAACTCTCCCTCCCTCTCTAGCCCGGTAACTCTCCCTCCCTCTCTAGCCCGGTAACTCTCCCTCCCTCTCTAGCCCGGTAACTCTCCCTCCCTCTCTAGAGGAACTCTCCCTCCCCTCTCTAGAGGAACTCTCCCTCCCCTCTCTAGCCCGGTAACCCTCCCTCCCTCTCTAGCCCGGTAACCCTCCCTCCCTCTCTAGCCCGGTAACTCTCCCTCCCTCTCTAGCCCGGTAACTCTCCCTCCCTCTCTAGCCCGGTAACTCTCCCTCCTCTCTAGCCCGGTAACTCTCCCTCCCTCTCTAGCCCGGTAACCCTCCCTCCCTCTCTAGCCCGGTAACCCTCCCTCCCTCTCTAGCCCGGTAACTCTCCCTCCCTCTCTAGCCCGGTAACTCTCCCTCCCTCTCTAGCCCGGTAACTCTCCCTCACTCTCTAGCCCGGTAACTCTCCCTCCCTCTCTAGCCCGGTAACTCTCCCTCCCTCTCTAGCCCGGTAACTCTCCCTCCCTCTCTAGCCCGGTAACTCTCCCTCCCTCTCTAGCCCGGTAACTCTCTCTCCCTCTCTAGCCCGGTAACTCTCTCTCTCTCTCTCTCTAGCCCGGTAACTCACTTGTTGAGCAGCTCGTGGCAGGGCTCACACACACGCACTTCCTTCTCGATGCCAAACTTGGGGATGGTGGAGTACTTGGAGGAACACTTCCCACAGAAGATCTGACCACAGGCTCTACAGTGGTGCTGCAACAGGAGGGAGAGAATGTCAGACAGAAGATCTGACCACAGGCTCTGCAGTGGTGCTGCAACAGGAGGGAGAGAATGTCAGACAGAAGATCTGACCACAGGCTCTGCAGTGGTGCTGCAACAGGAGGGAGAGAATGTCAGACAGACAGAAGATCTGACCACAGGCTCTGCAGTGGTGCTGCAACAGGAGGGAGAGAACGCCAACAGACAGAATAATCAAAACAAATTCAAAGTCATATCATTCTCTCCCTTTTACATACACAATGTGTTACTGGAGGAGAAAGGAAAGAACACATTTCCACACAAACCACTGCTGCTCAGTCCTCCTGCCCGCCCATCTGCCAGTCATTCCGTCCGTCCTCCCTCCTGCCAGTCCGTCATTCCGCCAGTCCGTCATCCCGCCAGTCCGTCATTCCGCCAGTCCGTCATCCCGCCAGTCCGTCATTCCGCCAGTCCGTCATCCCGCCAGTCCGTCATCCCGCCAGTCCGTCATCCCGCCCTCCTGCCTGTCTGTCCTCCCGCCAGTGCGCCATTCCGTCCTCCTGCCGGTCCGTCCTCCTGCCGGTCCTTCATTCCGTCAGTCCGTCGGTCCGTCATTCCGTCCCCCTGCCGGTCCGTCATTCCGTCCCCCTGCCGGTCCGTCATTCCGTCCCCCTGCCGGTCCGTCATTCCGTCCCCCTGCCGGTCCGTCATTCCGTCCCCCTGCCGGTCCGTCATTCCGTCCCCCTGCCGGTCCGTCATTCCGTCCCACTGCCGGTCCGTCATTCCGTCCCACTGCCGGTCCGTCATTCCGTCCCCCTGCCGGTCCTTCATTCCGTCCTCCTGCCGGTCCTTCATTCCGTCCTCCTGCCGGTCCTTCATTCCGTCCTCCCGCCGGTCCATCCTTCCACCAGTCCGTCCTCCTGCCAGTCCGCAATTCCGTCCTCCTGCCAGTCCGCCGGTCCGCCATTCCGTCCTCCCGCCAGTCCGTCATCCCGCCAGTCCGTCATCCCGCCAGTCCGTCATTCCGCCAGTTTGTCCCTCCGTCCTCCTGAAGGTCCTTCATTCCATCCGTCCGTCCGTCCGTCCTCCCTCCCGCCGGCCCGTCCGTCCGTCCTCCCTCCCGCCGGCCCGTCCGTCCGTCCGTCCGTTCTCCCTCCGGCCCGTCCGTCCGTCCGCCCTCCCTCCCGCCGGCCCGTCCGTCCGCCCTCCCTCCCGCCGGCCCGTCCGTCCTCCCTCCCGCCGGCCCGTCCGTCCGTCCTCCCTCCCGCCGGCCCGTCCTCCCTCCCGCCGGCCCGTCCGTCCTCCCTCCCGCCGGCCCGTCCGTCCGTCCTCCCTCCCGCCGGCCGGCCCGTCCGTCCGTCCTCCCTCCCGCCGGCCCGTCCGTCCGTCCTCCCTCCCGCCGGCCCGTCCGTCCGTCCTCCCTCCCGCCGGCCCGTCCGTCCGTCCTCCCTCCCGCCGGCCCGTCCGTCCGTCCGTCCTCCCTCCCGCAGGCCCGTCCGTCCGTCCGTCCTCCCTCCCGCCGGCCCGTCCGTCCTCCCTCCCGCCGGTCCGTCCGTCCTCCGTCCTCCCGCCGGTCCATCCTTCCACCAGTCCGTCCTCCTGCCAGTCCGCAATTCCGTCCTCCTGCCAGTCCGCCGGTCCGCCATTCCGTCCTCCTGCCGGTCCATCATTCCGTCCTCCCGCCAGTCCGTCCTCCCGCAGTCCGTCATCCCGCCAGTCCGTCATCCCGCCAGTCCGTCATCCCGCCAGTCTGTCCTCCTGCCAGTTTGTCCCTCCGTCCTCCTGAAGGTCCTTCATTCCGTCCGTCCGTCCTCCCTCCCGCCGGCCCGTCCGTCCTCCCTCCCGCCGGCCCGTCCGTCCGTCCGTCCTCCCTCCCGCCGGCCCGTCCGTCCTCCCTCCCGCCGGCCCGTCCGTCCGTCCTCCCTCCGGCCCGTCCGTCCGTCCTCCCTCCGGCCCGTCCTCCCTCCCGCCGGCCCGTCCGTCCGTCCTCCCTCCCGCCGGCCCGTCCGTCCGTCCTCCCTCCCGCCGGCCCGTCCGTCCGTCCTCCCTCCGGCCCCGTCCGTCCGTCCGTCCTCCCTCCGGCCCGTCCGTCCGTCCGTCCTCCCTCCGGCCCGTCCGTCCGTCCGTCCTCCCTCCGGCCCGTCCGTCCGTCCTCCCTCCCGCCGGCCCGTCCGTCCGTCCCTCCCTCCCGCCGGCCCGTCCGTCCTCCCTCCCTCCCGCCGGCCCGTCCGTCCTCCCTCCCTCCCGCCGGCCCGTCCGTCCTCCCTCCCTCCCGCCGGCCCGTCCGTCCTCCCTCCCTCCCGCCGGCCCGTCCGTCCGTCCTCCCTCCGGCCCGTCCGTCCTCCCTCCCGCCGGCCCGTCCGTCCTCCCTCCCGCCGGCCCGTCCGTCCGTCCTCCCTCCCTCCCTCCCGCCGGCCCGTCCGTCCGTCCTCCCTCCCTCCCTCCCGCCGGCCCGTCCGTCCGTCCTCCCTCCCTCCCGCCGGCCCGTCCGTCCGTCCTCCCTCCCGCCGGCCGGCCCGTCCGTCCGTCCTCCCTCCCGCCGGCCCGTCCGTCCTCCCTCCCGCCGGCCCGTCCGTCCGTCCTCCCTCCCGCCGGCCCGTCCGTCCTCCCTCCCGCCGGCCCGTCCGTCCGTCCTCCCTCCCTCCCGCCGGCCCGTCCGTCCGTCCTCCCTCCCTCCCGCCGGCCCGTCCGTCCTCCCTCCCTCCCGCCGGCCCGTCCGTCCGTCCTCCCTCCCTCCCGCCGGCCCGTCCGTCCGTCCTCGCTCCCGCCGGCCCGTCCGTCCGTCCTCGCTCCCCGCCGGCCCGTCCGTCCTCCCTCCCTCCCGCCGGCCCGTCCGTCCTCCCTCCCTCCCGCCGGCCCGTCCGTCCTCCCTCCCGCCGGCCCGTCCGTCCGTCCTCCCTCCCGCCGGCCCGTCCGTCCTCCCTCCCTCCCGCCGGCCCGTCCGTCCTCCCTCCCTCCCGCCGGCCCGTCCGTCCTCCCTCCCTCCCTCCTGCCGGCCCGTCCGTCCTCCCTCCCTCCCTCCCTCCCTCCCTCCTGCCGGCCCGTCCGTCCGTCTTCCCTCCCTCCCTCCCGGCCCGTCCGTCCGTCCCTCCGTCCTCCCTCCTGCCGGTCCTTCCTTCCGTCTGTCCGTCCTCCTGAAGGTCCTTCCTTCCGTCCGTCCTCCTGCCGGCCCTGCCGGTCGTTCCGCCCGTCGTTCCGCCCGTCGTTCCGCTGTTCCGTCGTTCCGCCCGTCCTACCGCCGGCCCGCCGTTCCGCCCGCGCTACCGCCCGCCCGCCGTTCCGCCCGCGCTACCGCCCGCCGTTCCGCCCGCCCTACCGCCCGCCGTTCCGCCCGCCCGCCGTTCCGCCCGCCTTACCACCGGCCCGCCCTACCACCGGCCCGCCAGTCCGTCAATTTGCCAGACCGTCCTCCCGCCAATCCGTCATTCCGCCAGTCCGTCCTCCCGCCAGTCCGTCATTCCGCCAGTCCGTCATTCCGCCAGTCCGTCATTCCGCCTGTCCGTCATTCCGCCAGACTGCCATGTTGCCTTACCTTTCTAGTCATCACTCCAAACTGAACCCGGCAGCGATGACACTCCTCCGCATCCACCCAATCTGGAGCCTGGACACACAGAGAGAGAGAGAGAGAGAGAGACATTAGAGATCCTCCTAACAAGCTGAGAACATTCAGTAGTAAGGATGTATCAAACCAGAACAACATCAGTGAGAGGAAGACTTACTCTCTCTGCAGCAAACATAGCATCACTCTCCTTGAACTCTGGAAACACGTGACCTGGAACAACAGGAGATACAGGATGTCCAACAATACAGGATAAAGGTTTATTAATACAAGATGAATATTTACTGTGACACTGCTCATTTCTGTTTGCTGTGTGTTAGTGACTGTGTGTCTGGATCCCAGATCATAGCCAACCTCCAGACCCTATGGAAAACCTGAGGACACCTGAGAGGAAGGGATGAGAGCAAAATGCCAAAGAGCTGCCACTATGTAACTTCCACCGAGCCAATCTTCTCAGGTCTTCAGGAGTGTCTAGGGAGCTAGGGGCTGATCTGGGATCTGACTTACCCTCCACCTTCATGATCTGGTACGTGTCCTGAACCACCTTGTATTTGGGCTCGTTGCGGAAGGCGTGGGCCCAGGCCTGGATCAGGTAAAGGATCTTATTCCTCACGTTGGGCTCCGTCTGTTTCAAGGGGCAATACATCACCACTCATTGAGTTACAGTCACAGTACAGATACACTGTAGTATATCACCACTCACTGAGTTACAGTCACAGTACAGATACACTGTAGTATATCACCACTCACCAAGTTACAGTCACAGTACAGATACACTGTAACACATCACCACTCACCAAGTTACAGTCACAGTACAGATACACTGTAGTATATCACCACTCACCAAGTTACAGTCACAGTACAGATACACTGTAGTATATCACCACTCACTGAGTTACAGTCACAGTACAGATACACTGTAGTATATCACCACTCACCAAGTTACAGTCACAGTACAGATACACTGTAACACATCACCACTCACCAAGTTACAGTCACAGTACAGATACACTGTAACACATTACCACTTACTGAGTTACAGTCACAGTACAGATACACTGTAACACATCACCACTCACTGAGTACAACTCCACAAGTACACCTTTTATAGACAGATAAGCTGCATTTAAAAACACTACTCTATATTAAGTGACTTTCTTTTTTTTTTTTTTATTGGGCACCTCAGTCCCCTTACAAACACAACACTTCCTTCTTCCAAAATAGAAGACAATATTAAGCTATACTAATAATAATAGGATATGAATACGTCTAGACTGAAACAAGGTTCTAACCTGGCTAGAGAGACTTGTTTTACCAGACCAATAAGTCTCTAGAGAAATACTTCAAACTAAAAGGTTTCCTTCAGTCCTTTTCCCCCAAAATAATCCCATTCCAGACGTCACTTCAGAGACTAAACGTTCAGAGTGTTGTCTTGCTGTGTTCTCTCACAGAGAGGAGAGACTTGTGCTGGGAAGTCCCTCAGTCTGTCTGACCTGAATCAGCATGTGACCAAGCTATGACATCACCATCAGGAAGTCAACAGAAGGTCACCTGACAAGGGTGGGGAGCCAATCAAAAGACTGCAATGTCATGCTGTATAGTGTATCCAAATGAACTGTTCAAGAGGGTGCACCCTTAACATACCAGTCACAATCAGATAGATATGCGTTGTGTAGAACAGATACTGTTCCTAGGCCGTCATTGAAAATAAGAATTTGTTCTTAACTGACTTGCCTAGTTAAATAAAGGTTTAATATAAAAAAATAAAAAAATAAATAGAGACTGATTTCAGTTTTATTCATAAAATGTATCTTATTCTGAACATTGCAGATAGAAATGCATTGTGTAGAACATACACGATTCCTTACAGGACTGTCAATTGTCAACTCCACTCATTAGGCTACATTTCTATGTGGAACACTGAATGACCTCTGGCCAGCTCCCTGGCTGTCAGACTACAGCAGACTTGGGTTCAAATACTATTTGAAAATCATTTCAAAGATTTGACCAAGGCTTGACTTAGCTCACCTGGAGCAATGGAACCAATAGAAGAGTCTGAAAACGGCAAACCCTGCAGATTCTGGCACTCCAGACAGGTTTATGCAAAACACCAGAAATATTTGAAAGACTTCTAACCCTATTTGAACCCAGGTCTGCAGTTCACTACAGCACCAGTGGGTGATTATCAGGCTAAGACGCAGGGTGAAAAGGTCATAAGGATTGGAGTCAGCAGCACAAGGCTCAGACATATCCCCCTGACAGATCACACTGTGTGTGTGAAAACTAGGACAAACTGTAGCTGGCCATAAAGCTGATTTCAGTATAGAGGGACCATGAACACGTCTGCTATCTAGACACGGTGGAGAAAGCAGAGCAGAGGAAGAGGTGTCTGCTGTGTTATTACAGCTGTTCTGGTCCCAAACGGCACCCTATTCCCTACATAGTGCACTACTTTATACCAGAGTCCTATATGGGCCCTGGTCAAAAGTAGCGCACTAGGGAACAGGGTGTAATTTGGGATGCAAGTCCATGTCAGCTGACTGGGTCACGGCCTAGTCTTAGCCTCCCTCCTTAACCAACTAAACCACAAGAGTTCCAGAGCCAGGGAGGGCATTCCTTCCACAAGGAGCACTCCGGGGTAAAGTTTCCCCTAGGTTCAGATCTAGGGTCAGCTTCCCCTCCCCCACTCCAAACCTGAACCATTAGTAGGGGGGAATGCAAAACTGGCCCAAGATCAGTGTCTAGGGAGAACTTCACCCTAGTCCACAAGAAACCCTCACGTGATTGGATTAGTACTTCAGTGCTGCAGCCTAACACTCCCAGTTTCTACACTGAGATCAGAATAAGTTGTATCTTGTAAAACTGACAGCCGACATAAAATCAAGACATTCCTTTTCTGACATAAATTGAAATGCTAACATTTTTTTATTATTCTAATGTGTAGTTTGATACCTGTCCCTTCATCCTCTTGGCTCACCACAAACATAACTGTTCCTGTCCCTTCATCCTCTTGGCTCACCACAAACATAACTGTTCCTGTCCCTTCATCCTCTTGGCTCACCACAAACATAACTGGCCCCATGAGAGCTGTGTGAATGGAAGTAACCCAAGGAGGAGATGGATGGGATGTCGGCCTGTAGAAGACCACAGCAGACTAGTCCACTCTAGAGTAACACTCCTATACAACAAGGAGTGGAGGTAAGGGTAAGGACATGACACCATTAGGCCTGACTCCATCACTTGTTTTAAGGAATGACCCATCAGAATGGGGTCATCCAGGTCTCGACGGAGCTTCCCTGGAGTGGAACTGAGCAAGTGGAGAGTGGGAGGGTAAGAGAGAGAATCATCTGAGTAACCTGCTTAAAATGATTTGGCTTCAGTTGGTTTCAATTGAAACGTTTGGTTTAAGAGGCCCTTGATGTTGACCTGTGAACCTTTGTGTCCCACCTGGAAAACAATGGAAGTGAAAGACTGCTATGACGCTAAGAAAGATGGGGCATGGCAGGGGTGAATGGAAGGTGTAAAGGGGGTGGTGTAGAGGGGGTGGAGGTGGTGTAGAGGGGGTGGATGGAAGGTGTAGAGGGGGTGGGGGTGGTGTAGAGGGGGTGGAGGTGGGGTGGAGGTGGTGTAGGGGGGGTGGTGTAGAGGGGGTGGAGGTGGTGTTGAGGGGGTGAAGGAGGTGTTGAGGGGGTGAAGGAGGTGTTGAGGGGGGTGAATCAAGACAGGGTCACCTTCAGTAGATCCTTCAGCTCCTCCATGGTGGTTTTACAGGCCACCTCATCATGGACCGTCTGACCACAGTTCTTCACTACTGACTCCAACACCTGACAGGTGGAAGAAACACTCATAATCACACTTCACCACACAGGGGCCTAATTTAGCCTCACGTCAGACTTTTTACTACGGAACTAGCCAATCACCTTGGTTACACGGACAGCGTCACTGCGCAAAATGTTCCGCAGCATCATCTGGATAGGTGTGCTACCAAAGTTCAACATTCACCTTCTGCTACCATTTCTGTCAAACCGTCTACGCATACAGTCTGACGATCATACAGCACACAGAAAGCACTTCCACTGGAAACTAACGTACCTCTGGTGAACCAAAATGGAATGACGCTGTCGCTGTGATCGAGGGGTATAAATCTGGATATCATTTCCTTAACGCATTTATTATTCAAAACGTCTCAATATGGCCCAATTTGAATACTTGATCATCCTTTAAGGACCACTAGAAGGTTATGATTGTGTCATTACAAGCGGTTCAGCATAGATCCACGCAGCATTGGCCAGTCTAGTAACCCACCTCAAGACCATAGAGGGCCACATGCGGGTTCTTATCCACCAGCTTCTTCTTAATGGCTCCGATGGCATACTTCGCCCTGCAGGAAGAGAAACACTTTGATCAGACCAGACACACTTCTATCGTGTGGAGAAACATGGGGCTAGTTCCAATTATTTTCAAATGGTTCCTTCCTTCCTAGGCCTCGTCATGGAAACACTTAAGGACCTCTCCACTGCAATTATCTAATCACAGAGATTAGGCTAGTGATTACTGGAAGGAAGGAAGGATTCTAAGTATTTGATCAGGGCTGTGGTGTACTCAGCACTCTACTACTCACTGCGTGTCTCCTTGACGAATGAGATCACAGATCTGCAGGATGGACTCCCAGTCTGTCTCCAGCAGCAGCTGACTGGTTGCTTTATCTGCAGACAGAGAGAAGAGGGTTCAGTGTCTCACATGTCTTTCAAGATCATCATAAACATTTACGTCATTCAGCAGACAACGTTATCCAGAGCGACTTACAGTCAGTGCATTCATCTTAAGATAACTAGGTGGGACAACCACATATCACAGTCGTAGCAAGTACATTTTTCCTCAATAAAGTATTTATCAGCTAAGTCAGTGTTAGTAAGAAAATAGAAGCGTGAGGGTATTTTAACCAGAGTGGATAAGACAAAACCTTACAAAAACTAGCTTGCGGCTGTTGCAAAACTAAGAGCAAACGTCGTGACCGGGAATGAGCCTGTATGTTATTATGATCGACACAAACCTTCGGCCTTAGTTTATTATGCCAACACAGGGCTCAACAATAGGCACTGGCACCCTCAATAACAGCAGAACACTTGAAACAATCTACTCATGATTCGTTGTCAGCGAGTTGTCTAAACTGTTTTGGGGTTTAAGTTAGTCTATGATGAGACTATTAAGAAAATATGTCTGGTGACGTTGTCTGGCGCAGTGGGGTGAGCTGGATAGCTAGCCAACTATGCTACTACTAGCAAACGAGCTAATATACCTAGAACACCTAGAACAACAAGCTAGATGGCAAAATATAAAAAACATTATTTATGTCTGACGAGCAGGGATATCCAACAAAACAAATATATTTTTATTTTGGATTTTATGTCGGGAAAATCGGGGCGCAGCGAACCCTTCACAACATCTTCCGATTGCGTTGCTTGCATGCTAGCTAGCCAAGCTAACCTAGGCTAGACACTTTCCGTGTACAGAGCAAAATGCGAGGCGTGTAAGCATAGTTTTTGGTAGATTAAATTACATGTTATTCATAAGCAGTTACACTGCAATGCTCGATAGAAAAGACGATTCTCGATTAGAGGCCTCGGCCTATCGTCAAACTGAACACAGACAATGGCAAGTTTAGCTAGGTAGCTAGCTAATGTTAGCAGGGCTGTGTCACATTCTCAAACGACTGCCAAAACAATACGCAAAAACAATCACCGGTGTAAAATGTTTAGATACTCATATCTTACCAAGAAGCCTCTCAAATGTACCACCACCCTTTCCCATGGCTGATCCAATGATTCAGGCTAGCTGTCGAGACGTTATTTTTTGCTCAATCAGAAATTATTTGACACATCCACTGTAAAGATCGTTAGCCAGCTACAAAGTTATTGCTACTTCCTACTTCCCGTGTCGGGTTTAGAAACTCTGTAGTTCGGTGGTGAAGTCCGTCTATTCCTAAAAGTATTGCGACGTTGCCCCCTAGAGTCTGAAGAGGTGATTGTAGATGGGGACGTTGTTGTGTACAGTTTATTCAAGTGGACATGGGTTCCATAACATTACGTTTGACCGAGCTATATTTAAGACGGTGCAACAAGCTACCCCTACTGGGGACTCAATAAATCCTCACCAATGGCGGTTTTCTGATCAGTTCGCCTAAATTCTACTCAGTTTGATAAAGTGAAATATAGGGAGACATTTAAATTAGAGAACAAATCGGGGGCCCATCACAGTCTACCTGTGTGAGGCAATTTGAAATTGTTCAAGAGAAGAGGGATCATTAAGTGTTGGTGGCTGGTGGAGCTGCAACCTTCTATGTGTCTAGGCCACAGGAGGTTGGTGGCACTTTCATTGGGGAGGACTGGTAGCAAATACATAAAACACATGGTTTCCATGTGGTTGATGCCATTCCATTTGCGCAATTCCAGCCATTATTATGAGCCATTCTCCCGTCAGCAGCCTCCTGTGGTATAGGCCTACGTCATCAAGTGTGATCAGGCCCTATCCAGCCATCTATCCATTCCATCACATTGTTATGAGGAATAATAGGAACTACCTTGCTATATTTCATCACACTCTCCTCCCTACACTGGTATACATAGGTCTACTTGGGTCATAGATGAGTACATAGAAGCAGAATGGATAGAACGACCCACCCCATTCAAGTCAATGATGGCATTATGGGTGGACTGGCAGCCAATGTGAGTGTACCCATGAGTTTACCAGTCAAATTGCCAGGGTTAGAGGTTCCAAGCCCTTTTTTGTGGATTACACTGGAGGCCATTGCTGTGGCTGTGCTGCTGATGCTCCATACAGTGGCATTGTATCTCTGTCTCTACTAGCCTCTACTGTTAGCTGGTAGGGCTGGACACAGAGAGATAGGAAGACTGTCTACTAGTCTCCACTGTTAGCTGGTAGGGCTGGACACAGAGAGATAGGAAGACTGTCTACTAGTCTCCACTGTTAGCTGGTAGGGCTGGACACAGAGAGATAGGAAGACTGTCTACTAGTCTCCACTGTTAGCTGGTAGGGCTGGACACAGAGAGATACTTTTTACTCCTTATATTTTCCCTGACACCCGAAAGTACTCGTCACATTTTTAATGCTTAGCAGGACAGGAAAATTGTCTAATTCACGCACTTATCAAGAGAAAATCCCTGGTCATCTCTACTGTCTCTGATCTGGCAGACTCACTAAACACAAATGCTTCATTTGTAAATTATGTCTGAGTGTTGAACTGTGCTCCTGGCCATCCGTAAATAAATAAAAAAACAAGAAAATTGTGTTGTCTGGTATGCTTAATAAAAGGAATTTTAAATGATTTATAATTTTACTTTTGATGCTTAAGTACATTTAAAAACAAATACTTCTGGACTTTTACTCAAGTAGTGTTTTACTGGTTGACTTTCACTTATACTTGAGTCATTTTCTTTTAAGGTATCTTTGCTTTTACTCAAGTATGACAATTGGATACTTTTTCCACCTCTGCTGTCTACTAGCCTCTACTGTTAGCTGGTAAGGTTGGAGACAGAGAGAGACAGGCTGCCAAGAGCGTCCTCAGTCAAAGAAACAAGACAATGTATAAACAACTGCTTATAGCAGATGACATGTGTTTAATTTAATGAGATGGATACCATTTTGTGGGCAGAAATATTACTTTAATTGAAAGTAGAATGTGTGTGTTTAAAATAGGATGCTACTTGATTTATTTATATACAGTTGAAGTCGGAAGTTTACATACACCTTAGTTAAATACATTTAAACTCAGTTTTTCACAATTCCTGACATTTAATCCTAGTAAATATATATATATATATTAGACTTTATATAGTTTTAGTATCTAACTTTATATAATGTATCTATATACAGCTGAAGTTGGAAGTTTACATAAACCTTAGCCAAATACATTTAAACTCAGTTTTTCACAATTCCTGACACTTAATCCTCGTAAATATTCCCTGTCTTAGGTCAGTTAGGATCACCACTTCATTTTAAGAAAGTGAAATGTCAGAATAATAGTACAGAGAATGATTTATTTCAGGTTTTATTTCTTTCATCACATTCCCAGTGGGTCAGAAGTTTACACACACTCAATTAGTATTTGGTAGCATTGCCTTTAAGCTGTTAAACTTGGGTCAAACATTTTGGGTAGCCATCCACAAGCTTCCCACAATAAGTTGGGTGAATTTTGGCCCATTCCTCCTGACAGAGCTGGTGTAACTGAGTCAGGTTTGTAGGCCTCCTTGCTCGCACACGCTTTTTCAGTTCTGCCCAAAAAATGTCCATGGGATTGAGGTCAGGGCTTTGTGATGGCCACTCCAAATACCTTGACTTTGTTGTCCTTAAGCCATTTGCCACAACTTTGGAAGTATGCTTGGGGTCATTGTCCATTTGGAAGACCCATTTGCGACCAAGCTTTAACTTCCTGACTGATGTCTTGAGATGTTGCTTCAATATAGCCACATAATTTTCCTCCTCATGATGACATCTATTTTGTAAAGAGGACCAGTCCCTCCTGCAGCAAAGCACCCCCACAACATGATGCTGCCACCCCTGTGCTTCACGGTTGGGATGGTGTTCTTCGGCTTGCAAGCCTCCCCCTTTTTCCTCCAAACATAACTATGGTCATATGGCCAAACAGTTCTATTTTTGTTTCATCAGACCAAAGGACATTTCTCCAAAAAGTGTAATCTTTGTCCCCATGTGCAGTTGCAAACCGTAGTTTGGCTTTTTTATGGCGGTTTTGGAGCAGTGGCTTCTTCCTTACTGAACGGCCTTTCAGGTTATGTCGATATAGGACTCGTTTTACTGTGGATATAGATACTTTTGTACCTGTTTCCTCCAGCATCTTCACAAGGTCTTTTGCTGTTGTTCTGGGATTGATTTGCACTTTTCGCACCAAAGTACGTTCATCTCTAGGAGACAGAACGCGCCTCCTTCCTGAGCGGTATGACGGCTGTGTGGTCCCATGGTGTTTATACTTGCGTACTATTGTTTGTACAGATGAACGTTGTACCTTCAGGTGTTTGGAAATTGCTCCCAAGGATGAACCAGACTTGTGGAGGTCTACAATTTTGGCTGATTGGCTGATTTCTTTGATTTTCCCATGATGTCAAGCAAAAAAGACACTGCATTTGAAGGTAGGCTTTGAAATACATCCACAGGTATACCTCCAATTGACTGAAATGATGTAAATTAGCCTATCAGAAGCTTCTAAAGCCATGACATCATTTCCATGGAATTTTCCATGCTGTTTAAAGGCACAGCCAACTTGGTGTATGTAAACTTCTGACCCACTGGAATTGTGATACAGTGAAGTCAAAGTGAAATAATCTGTCTGTAAACAATTGTTGGAAAAATGACTTGTGTCATGCACAAAGTAGATGTCCTAACCGACTTGCCAAAACTATAGTTTGTTAACAAGAAATTTGTGGAGTGGTTGAAAAATGAGTTTTAATGACTCCAACCTAAGTGTATGTAAACTTCTGACTTCAACTGTACCTACACTAAGAGGCTACATGCCATGCACTGTGATACGTATCTGCTGCTGTACAGTTAATGAAATCTGCATTTATATATGATACATTGATAGTCATTATTCCTGCCAGTGATGTGGGTTGTCATATTTGTAAGATGGGTAGATCTTATGAAATGGCTTATCAAATTAAAGTAGCTATAACAGCGCTGCACTGTAGAATCTGAAGGATGTCAACTATGTCTCATGAATACAATATTTATTACTGGGGCTCAACACATCCCACATGACATGCTTCGACAAAACACACACACACACACACACTTACCGTTTGAATGGAGAGATGTTTGTAACTTCTTCTAATGTACTCAATCAACAGTTTGGAGATTTGACATCAGATCTTCCAGTATATGGAAGGTAAATGTTCTGAACGAATGTTGACATAAATAAAACTAGTGTAGACTACAGTAGACTACGTAGAGCTGTTTTCCCCACCAATCAACGCACAGAGAAATACACAACATAATAACTGAATAAGAAGACATTGGTGATTTTACGAGTTTAATCAATTCAAAACGATTATGTTATTGTCATTAAATGTATTATGTATTAATCATGTGTTCAAAAGCAATGTTGTTCCATTTGTAGTGTAGCCTATTAACTTTGCTCGTATTATATGCTAATTAGGTTCCGGCCCGCCGACTATTAGCTCAGAAAACGTTTTGGTCCCGAGGCAAAAACCTAGTTGACGAACCCTGTCTTACGGTGTATGGGAACTATACAATGACATCATCAGGTGATGATGTCATTGTCAGCCAATCATTTGTGAGGAGCCTGGTTCTGCTGGACTGGACCCAGTCTGAGTCTTAAATTGAACCCTATTCCCTATATAGTGCACTTCGTTTGATCAGAGCCCATTGTAGTGCCCTAGTTTTAAACCAGAGCTTTATGCTTTCATCAAAAGCATTGAACTGTATAGGGAATAGGGTGGTATTTGGGACGCGGACAGTGTCTCCTAAGAACTGAGGACAGGACCCCGGTTTTGATATCTAGACTGGACTGGAGACATTGAAACATGGAGATAATTGTACAGTCTGTAGTGATGGCCTGATGGGAGATGGAGGATGAGTGGTAGCTGGTTGGGAAAAAGACCATTCGCTGGTGCTCTCTCCATCAGCGCTACACCACACACTCACAGACCATTCGCTGGTGCTCTCTCCATCAGCGCTACACCACACACTCACAGACCATTCGCTGGTGCTCTCTCCATCAGCGCTACACCACACACTCACAGACGTACAGACGTACACAGTTCCCCATTGTTCTATTGTTCCATTCCAATCTGCACCACCACTCACAGTGCACAATGGTACATGACAACATGTTCCATTGGCGCACTACAATGCCAAGACATTTTCTCTTGGTGACCATCATTTCTAATCCTTTGGTTTGAAGCGAATATAGGCTACTGTATCCTAGAATAGATGAATTCACACAGAGGAGTTTCCCAGAGAGGAATTGAAAGACTGATGATTTTATTGGGTTTTACACTGACAGACAGACTGACAGAAAATAGGGTTATCGGAGGACAACAGGAACACATGAAATAACAAAATTATTTCACAATTCCCTTCATAACCTCCTAGTGCATCTTTTGAAAGAATGAGAAAAAGCACCACCGAATAATAATAACATTCCAAAGTATTAAAAAGTATAAATTGGAGGAGGGTCTTTCATGTTGTCAGGGCGGAATCATGGAATCATAGAATCATAGATTCTCGGAATCATGGGGTGTTGTTGTGTGTTTTGTGGCATTCCGATCAGACGTAACCTTTGACCTGAGCGGCAGGTCCTCTACGGGGGCTGCTGTCGCTGCTGAAGGTCGGAGACCCGGGGATGCCGGGAGGACTCGACCCCGCATACAGCAGTGACCCACCAATCAGGAGCAAGGCCGACGCCCCCCAGCCCAGGTATAGGGCGGGGCCTAGCTCTCTCTTGTGCGGCGCGGCCACGTGGGGATCATAGAAGTCCCTGATAATGGAGTGGGCCGTCCAGCAGATAGGAACCAGGTAGAGAAACCCAGCGATGCCAAACAGAAAGCCGGATATCCTTGCAATACGAGCCTTCAGACTATTCTGACCAATACACTTGGTGCACTTTACCCCCACCACACCTAGAGCCAGGGCCAGGCCACAGAGGAGGACGGAGAGCACGGTGAGGCTCCGTGCCGCCTGCATGTCGCTGGGCAGGGCTAAGAGACTGTCGTACACCTTACACTGGATCTGGCCCGTTGATTGGACGATGCAGGTCATCCACAACCCCTCCCAGATGATCTGAGCCGTCACAATGTTGTTGCCGATGAAGGCGGTGACGCGCCACAGCGGAACAGAGCATACCAGGAAGCCGCCCACCCAGCCAACCAGGGACAAGACCAGGCCCAGGAGCTGCATGCCGGTGGTCGCCATGGTAAAGGTGTAAGGCTGTTGTTGTTGTTGTGGTAGTAGTAACGGTTGTGGTGACGGTTGACGATGTCTACCGGTATTTGGCTGGATTTTCGTCAGTATTTGTACCACGTTGGTTGTTACTGGGATGTTAAAGTCCTTTCTCTTTGTCTCACTAAAATAGTCCCAAGCTGTGGAAAGTCTATTCACCTCCGAAATCTTGAAAAACAGATGTCTTCCTCTTCCTCCTCTCCTTCTCTCTGGTTGATGCTGAGGCCAACTGGGGACAGACAAGGCCAAACGTCCTAAGAACCAGATGAAATAAAAGCAGTGGTTAGTATAATGATCTAGTTGAGGACACTTCTGAACTGTACTTATGCAAATGAACTTCTAAACCACAGAATAATAGCAAATCATATCATGAATCACTGTAAAACACATTCACCCAGTATATTGAATCCTACACAGATTAACATAGCATTAATAAACATTTGAAAGTCAAAATAATCACAGTGCTTAGCTACTGTAACTAATGTTTATCATAACTATTTGTAAACAGGCAGGGGGGGCCTAAGATTGACTGGATTCCAGTGTGGACCCGAAGGAGCAGAGAGAATGGTTTCCATTGACTGTGCTGCTGTGGGTGTTGGAGCTACGAGATGCTATGCCTGCCTGGCCGGAACACTGGATTATCTCAGAAAAACATGAGGAGGATCAGAACACAGCAGGGCTTTCATACAGGACTGGTACAGTGGGCCTAGGCTCTGTTGACCGAGGACCCAGCTCGGTTTAACCCTGTTCTGGACTGTCTTAATAAGACTGGGGGAAATAACAGCGGGACTAATACAATAGATTGATCAATCAGTACTTGTATCGGCAAAACTGATAGAGATTAACCCACTGGGCAAAAATTGGCTGAATCAACATTGTTTCCACGTCATTTCAGCAACAACAACAAAAAATCTACGTGATGATGTTGAATCAACGTGGAAAACTTATCGGATCAAAAAGTCATAAACGTGAGGGCATTTCCTCTTTTTCCACCTAACTTTTAACCTAAATCCAATGACATGGTGACATTTGTTGTTAATTTCAAGTTGAATTCACGGTTAGTTGACAACTCAACCAAATGTAAATCCACACTTGACATTGAACTGACGTCTGTGCCCAGTGGGATGATGAAATAAGACTAGGATTAAAATATTGTCTAACAGGGGATGGACTCTCTAGTTTCATGCCACATTGTTTAAAAAAAGAATAGGCATCAGATACTTAAGCAATTAGGCCCGGTGGGGATGTGGTATATGGCCAACATAGCATGGCAAAGGGCTGTTTTTAAGCACAACGCAACGCAGAGTGCCTGGATACAGCCCTTATACCCCCCCCCCCCCCCCCGCCCCCGAGGTGCCTTGTTGCTATTATAAACTGGTTACCAACGTAATTAGAGCAGTAAAAATAAATGATTTGTCGTACCCGTGGTATACGGTATACCACGGCTCTCAGCCAATCAGCATTCAGGGCTCGAACCACCCAGTTTATAAATTACAGCATCATACTAATGATAAAAGAGAATAAACAGATTAGTATTATAGACAGTGAGATCCTAAAAGAGAATAGACAGATTTGTATTATAGACAGTGAGATCCTAAAAGAGAATAAACAGATTAGTATTATAGACAGTGAGATCCTAAAAGAGAATAAACAGATTTGTATTATAGACAGTGAGATCCTAAAAGAGAATAAACAGATTTGTATTATAGACAGTGAGATCCTAAAAGAGAATAAACAGATTTGTATTATAGACAGGTCCAACAAGCTATGGAATACACATAGTTATCTTTGAGGTGGAATGTTTCAATACCACAATGTTTTTGTTGACTGTACCAACACCATAGTATTTTCAATACACAACCAACAATACATTAGAGTACATTAGTCACCTCAGATGTAGTGTGATGGATCTCCCCTCCTCTTCCAAGCAGTCGTTGGAAAAGCAGCGTGTTCTTCAGCAGTCCTGTGGTGCTGTGGTTGTATAGGTCAGAGGTGGATGTAGGTAGCCGGTTGGCTGGTTGAGGGGGAGGCAGAGACAGAGGCCTTGAAGGTTCAGCTCAGTCCACAGGTACGAACGAGGACCTGAGAGGTCAGGTTGGCTTCTGCAGAGGGGTGAAGAGCTTCAACATCCAGCTAGCTTCAACACCCAGGACAGGACAGGACTGGAGAGAGGGCTGCCCTCTGAGATGCCAGCTAGCGCAAGTCTGTGTGGCAGTGGGTAGAAGCATACGCTTGTGTGTCTGTCAGTGTGTTTGTGTAAGCGTGTGTGACAGTGTGTGTACCCGTGTTTTTGTGTGTGTGTGTGTGTGTGTGTCTCCCAGTGCCTGGTGTTCAAGTACAATGACACGCTGTTCTCCACTGCTGTTCTCTCTCTCCGACCCCCCACAGCATCATCCATTCATTCCTCCATCCATCCAGGCCAACAACACATTCTGTCTTCTTTTTCATCTTTTCGCTCTCTTGTTCTTTGATGTGCGCCGTTCTTTTCATCCCCCTGTTTCTAATGTTTTATGGGTTCAACTGAAGTTGGTGACTGAGGCGGGTCACAGAGGGCTCTAGTTTAGTTATTTCCCTTATTCTACCTCCTGTTCACATTGAAGGAAAGAGAAAAATAAAGAGGAAAATCATGTCTCCTAAAGACCTGCCTTTAACTTGAAATTTGGGAGTTACAAAAGGACCGTTGTAGCTGTGGTAATCAACCATCAACCTGTTAACCATGCTGATCAACGACGAGAATTCAACTATCCAAACGAGAGAAACAGGAAGTACTGGGAGAACAGACGGGGATCAAAATGTACTTTTTACGTTTTACATTTAAGTCATTTAGCAGATGCTCTTATCCAGAGTGACTTACAGTTAGTGCATTCATCTTAAAATAGCTTGGTGGGACAACCACATATAACAGTATGTTTCTTTTTTAACTCAATAAAGTAGTTATCAGCAAGGTCAGTGCTGTAGGAAAACAGAAGTTCAATTTAAGTTGGAGGGGGAATAAGACTGGGATGTCTTATTTAAGATACTCTTTGAAGAGGTAGGGTTTCAGATGTTTTCAGAAGATGGGCAGGGACTCTGCTGTCCTAGCTTCATGAGGAAGCTGGTTCCACCATTGGGGTGTCAGGACAGAGCAGAGCTTTGACTGGGCTGAGTGGGAGCTGCCCTCCCCTAGGGGTGGGAGGATCAAGAGACCAGAACGGAGTACTCAGGGTTTTTTATTTTTTTTATTTAACCTTTATTTAACTTGGCAAGTCAATTAAGAACAAATTCTTATTTACAATGATGGCCTAACCTGGCCAAACCCTAACCCGGACGACACTGAGCCAATTGTGCGCCACCCTATGGGACTCCCAATCACGGCCAGTTGTGATACAGCCTGGAATCAAACCAGGGTCTGTAGTGACGCCTCTAGCACTGAGATGCAGTGCCTTAGGCTGCTGCGCCACTCGGGAGGTTGGGGTGTAGTGTTTGAGCATAGCCTGAAGGCAGGGAGGGGCAGTTCCCCTTGCTGCTCCGTAGGTAAACACCATGGTCTTGTAGTGGATAGTTGGTCTTGTAGTGGATGGATGGTCTTGTAGTGGATGGTGTTGTGTCTTTGGCTATGCCGGATTAAGTGATATGACATGCTATTCTATAAAATCCTTTCTCTGTAATTAATATTACCTGATTGAGCTAATCATGTAAATGTAATTAACTAGAAATTTGGGACACCACAAAAGAGTGTTTATAGAGCTGTTATCTTCCGAATAAACTCTGAAAGACCTAGTAATATTTTACATCAATAGCAGTCAATATTAATCGTCACCTTATTTCAGTCTCATCTGAAAGTTGTAAATTCTTGGTTATCTTCAAGAACCCTGGCTAACAAGTTGAATCAGCAATACAAAATTGGGTTTAATTATTTATTTACTAAATACCTAACTAATCACACAGAATTACATATACACAGAATGCAAATTATGTCATACAGAAAACAGCCTTGGTTGACGGAACCTGTATGATGGCTTGTTACACAAAGAGAGAGAGGGTTGGGCTTGAGTGAAAGAGCGGGAAGACTTAGGAACAAAGAAACAGCAGCTATGCTATCGTAAATACATTATCTTATGCATTCTAAATTACCGCCCATTTGGAAAAGGAAAATGCAATAAATATTTACTCTGAGCTGCGCTTCCATAGGTTGGTCGTAGATGCTGGCCGTGTTGGCCAACAGAGATCTTCATGTCCTCGGAAGAATGTCTCTGGTGGTAAATTGGATACGTTGTAGTATCTTCGTTGTGTGTTAGACTGTATATGTCGTCCGTCCTTTCCTAGCCCACGTTTACAGCTGCTGTTGCTAACTCAACGGCTAGGATGTCTCACTTCTTTAGCGAATAAGAGTTCAAAGTTCATACCGTTCACAACCAAAGCTCACGCTGAGGTTGGCTTAGTTCTGTAGTTGACAAGTTAGTCCTTTTTAACGTATGGACCGTCGTCCTATTGTCCTCGGAACAGGAGGTTACATTTTCATCAAGGACTTATATAGTGGAGGGGGAGAAGGGTGTGTTTCATAGTTTATAACCCATGTCTCTTCACAGAGGCGGGCCACTGATTGAGCAGGGCTCTAACTTTATGGAAACCCGATTCGCTCATTTGGAAGCTAAAATTACATTTAATCTTATCACAAATAGTTTCATATTCAAGCATTTAATTTGCACAACAATTCCATGTGAATCTGATAACTAGAATGTGTAGACTTTCCCAGATACAGTTTATGTCGTCCTGTCATCAGTCATAATGTCTCAGATGATCACCGAACAGACATCATATACATTAAGTACCAACGCATATTTTCAACTGGTTCTATTACCAAAATATTGTTCCTTTCCCCCCACTTGTTTGATGTTCCCAGACTCTCCATGTTTAACAAAAGCTATTCAAGAGTCCTTCAGTAGAGTCAGAGAGAGAGGGAAGGGAGAAAGGTATTTATGGGGGGGTCATAAACATTACCCACAGGCCAACGTCATGACACGGGATGGTCTTGTAGTGGATGGATGGTCTTGTAGTGGGTGGATGGTCTTGAGGTGGACAGTTGGTCTTGTAGTGGATGGATGGTTTTGTAGTGGATGGATGGTCTTGTAGTGGATGGATGGTCTTGTAGTGGATGGATGGTTCTGTAGTGGATGGATGGTCTTGTAGTGGGTGGATGGTCTTGTAGTGGATGGATGGTCTTGTAGTGGATGGATGGTCTTGAGGTGGATGGATGGTCTTGTAGTGGATGGATGGTCTTGTAGTGGATAGCCTTGTAGTGGACAGTTGGTTTTGTAGTGGATGGATGGTCTTGTAGTGGATGGATGGTCTTGTAGTGGATAGCCTTGTAGTGGATAGCCTTGTAGTGGATAGCCTTGTAGTGGATGGGAGCACTAGTTATGCTGACAACTTTAAAGGCCCAGTTCAATCAAAAACTAGACCTTCGTGTGTTTTCATATATTTCCACACTATGAGATTGGAATACATCTGTGCAACTGTGAAATTTATGATAATGCCCTTGTAGTGTAAGAGCTGTTTAAAAAGGCCACCTGAAATTAAAGCCTGTTTTGGTGGGATGGAGTTTTGGCCTGCTTGGTGACATCACCAGGTCAAAAATTGGTAGTAGACCAATAGGAAAGAGAGTTCCAAACCTCTCAGCCAATAACAGATAGTTTTCAGTTCCCCCTCCCCTACTCAGACCACTCCCAGACAGTCCTAGCTACATTCTTGTTTGAGAATTTGCTCTTTTTTTAAGAAGCTCATTTGTTTCTTTTTGACCATTTCAATTGAAAACAATCACAGTAAGGCACTTCATTGTTACCCAGAAATGATTTGACATTTAAATAAAATGTCTGCATTGGACCTTTTAGAAGTTAGGGGTACCAGACAGTCAGAGGGGAACCAGAAAAAGAGATGATCAATCCTACCTTTCAAGCACATCACCTGGAGTATCTATCCAGGAGTCCATATTTCCATCTGAAACCATACTGGGCAAGTTTGCCAGCTGTTAGCCAGCTGTTAGCCAGCTGGGTAGCATGACTGGATAAGGTTGATACATGAATGGTCAAGGTTGCTTGTTAAATCAAACAAATAGTTAGGGCCTGCGGCATGGTTTTTGAAATTACTCACATTAGTCATTCTAGAACTAGAATATATGTGAATAATTTACCGATTTTTTAATGATGCACAGAAGAAAAAAAATCAACACTGTAAAAATAGATATATTTCAGGGTTCATAAATACTGTCATAAATTATAATTCAAATACATTATAGCATTACTATTGATTACCTAGCTCATTCCCTGATAATGCAGTGTCTGTATTAACTCAATATTAGGAAGGAAGCCAGTTTATCCAACTGAAAATGCAGACGTGAGAGAGGACTGAGTGAGCCTTATTCTACATTAGGTTACATAATGACATTATTAAATGACTATTCCAGGTGTGGGGTTAAGTCAGGGGGCTCAGATGCTACAGAAGCTAGTACTGATAATCAGAGGAGCGATATTCCTGCCTCCATGTTGCCTTCCAGGACTAAAGAGCGGATGTAGTCTATCAGTGAAGCTATCTGTAAACGTATGGATGTGAACCCCAGTCTCCGCGCAGTAGAAGGACACTCGGCCCTCCACGTAGTCCAGAAACACCCCCACCTTCCTGGGCTTCTGCTCCAGGCCCACGGGTGTGACAATGGGGGAGGTGTTAGCTACATATTGACCCCCGCTCTTTAGGCTCAGTGTCCAGAAGCCATTGGCTGGGCTGACTGTAAACTTCCCTTTCCTGTTGATGGACTGTCTGGCCACGCCCAGGTTCCACTCTATCTTCTCTCCCACCTCCACCTCCCAGTAGAACCTGGAATGGAGTCAACATTAGTACCTGGAATGGAGTCAACATTAGTACCTGGAATGGAGTCAACATTAGTACCTAGAATGGAGTCAACATTAGTACCTGGAATGGAGTCAACATTAGTCCAGTAGAACCTGGAATGGAGTCAACATTAGTACCTGGAATGGAGTCAACATCAGTCCAGTAGTACCTAGAATGGAGTCAACATTAGTCCAGTAGAACCTGGAATGGAGTCAACATTAGTACCTGGAATTGAGTCAACATCAGTCCAGTAGAACCTGGAATGGAGTCAACATTAGTACCTGGAATGGAGTCAACATCAGTCCAGTAGTACCTAGAATGGAGTCAACATTAGTCCAGTAGAACCTGGAATGGAGTCAACATTAGTACCTGGAATTGAGTCAACATCAGTCCAGTAGAACCTGGAATGGAGTCAACATTAGTCCAGTAGAACCTGGAATGGAGTCAACATCAGTCCAGTAGAACCTGGAATGGAGTCAACATTAGTCCAGTAGAACCTGGAATGGAGTCAACATTAGTCCAGTAGAACCTGGAATGGAGTCAACATTAGTCCAGTAGAACCTGGAATGGAGTCAACATTAGAACCTGGAATGGAGTCAACATTAGTCCAGTAGAACCTGGAATGGAGTCAACATTAGTCCAGTAGAACCTGGAATGGAGTCAACATTAGTCCAGTAGAACCTAGAATGGAGTCAACATTAGTCCAGTAGACAGTAGAACCTGGAATGGAGTCAACATTAGAACCTGGAATGGAGTCAACATTAGTCCAGTAGAACCTGGAATTAAGTCCATGTTTTCATCATTACAACTGATGAACTTTGTATTCAAGTCCAGTCCAAGTTATATTATAACTTATGAACTTTGTATTCAAGTCCAGTCCATGTTTTCATCATTACAACTGATGAACTTTGTATTGAAGTCCAGTCCATGTTTTCATCATTATAACTGATGAACTTAGTATTTAAGTCCAGTCCATGTTTTACTACAGCACTAGTTAAGGTAAAGAGCCAGGAGTGAATCCTAACTTCTACTTAAGTATGTATCCCCGCAATAGTTTCAGTAAAGTTCAACAAACAAACTATATCAGACGACCTGACATCCGTTCTTAGAACCATAGATATATGATCATAGATCTTTATGATAATATAGATATATAGATATAGAATGCTATTATATAGGCAAACAGTACCTGCCGCTGCTGAAGGATTCTCTTCCCAGGACGTTGGCCACGCGATCAAACCTCTTGGGGTTGTCTGGGACCTCCTGGTGTTTGTCTGTGTGTCGCACCTGTTTTCGGTCGTCTGAGACCGAGAGAAAGGCGTGGGCCGTCTTGGGACTCAGGGAGATGTCTACTAGGGTAGAGGAAGGAGAGAAAAACATGTAAGTGCCATGGCAACAGAAAACTCACCTTAGTAAAACAAGTACTTTCATAGAGGCCCAATGCTGCCTTTCTTATACCAATATCCAATTATTTTCTGAGTAATAATTAAGTAATAGATTTCCATTAAAATTGGCAAAAATTTGAAAAGTATTTCTCAAGCAAGATTTTTTCTAGGACTGTCTGGGAGTGGTCTGAGGGGGGAGGGGAAAATGGAAGACTAGCCGTTATTGGCAGAGACGTTAGGAACTCTCTTTGCTATTAGTCTATTAACCAATGCACCACATTGTGATGTCACCATGGAAAGCCTAAACTTCCGTCAACACAAACCTGCTGATTAAGATTGTATTTTCAACCATTAACTATCAGGAAATAACACTTTCCAACACTTTTACAGTGTTAGTTTCATCAGCTGTTGTACAATATGATATAAAACACATACAAACTGCATTTTGACTGCACTGGGAACAACAAAAAAGAGATTATGGCGTATCTAACTCTTCGGCAGGTGGAGACATACCTGTGTATTTCTGTATTTTCTTCAGCTCTGCAAAATATAACAGTTCCAGTAAGAATCCTTCCCAGACAAACAGATCTGACATTTCACTCACTCACCCTAAAGATATGCAGTCGAAGAATACTGTAACCATTTATCAGATGCTGACAGATGTCTAATCAGCACAAAACATGTAGGCTATTAAAGTGTTAAGGGTGGATGTAGAACTGTAAGTGGTGGATCCAGTACGATATGAAAGATAGTATCCGTAGTATAATGCTCACCAGCTCTAGAGAGTCTACGGAGCTCTCCCTTAACCATGTCCATCAGGTCTGACACTGCTCTCCTGGTCACGCCCATACAGGGGTCTGTCTCCATGGAAACCTTGGACCAGTCCCTCCTCTCAGAGTAGCCCGTGGTGGAAGTGGTGCTCTGCAACGTTCATAGAGGACAAACAAACAAACACTGTTATATTTTAAGATTAAATATAGGTGGTTGGGGGACTAATTTAAGGGTTCAAGCCTGTTCTTCTGTGGTCATGATTGAAACTGTTAAGAAACTCTGTTTTATTAACTATTTTTGGAAATTAAGACATGAGGAACCAAAGGTCAACGTGTAGACCTACTGTGTCCTAATCTACATTATAAAGCGGGTAGTTTGGGTCCTGGATGATTGGCTGGAAGCTGAGGTATATCAGACGTTCTAAACTGGGTGGTTCGAGCCCTGAATGCTGATTGGCTGAATGCCGTGGTATACCACGGGTATGAAAGAACATTTATTTTTACTGTTCTAATTACGTTGGTATCCAGTTTTAAGGTGTGTATCCAGGCTGTACTCTGCTTTGCGTCGTGCATAAGAACAGCCCTTGGTTCTGGTATATTGACTATATGCCACACCCCCTCGGGCCTTATTGCTTAAGTATATTCTTACCGCTCTGGGGTAAAGTTTTCCCTAGGTACAGATCTAGGATCAGCTTACTTTCCCTCAATCTAAACCTTAACCATTAGTGGAGAAAATACTATACTGACCCAAGACGAGCGTCTAGGGGCGACTTCACCCTACTCCATGCTTACCACTGCAACACTCTTCTGACCACCGCCACCACAGAGCTCATCATGGCTCTGCTGAGAATGACAAGGCCCCAGGTCAGTGTCTCCATTCCTCAGCTGTTGAATCTCCTGTTCCAGCTCCTTCACCAGCTTCTCAACAACCCTCTAAAGAAACACATAAACATTGTTACATTTGGTATATTGATAATCACATTGTATTCTGTCATAAGGTGGTGGATGAGGTGAGTTTTCCCTTACTATGTAAAGAGCTTTGTGTACCTCACTTACGAGAAAGGAGCTAAATAAATCCAATCCATTATTATTAATATTCTAAGTTTATAAGTTCATAAATAAATCAGAGTATTACTGTACATTACAGACCTCCTCCTCCCCCTGTCTCTCCTCAATGGCTGTCACCACGGCCTTGTGGCTCTTCTCCATGGAATCGACGAGGGCAGAGAACACCTTCTGGCTCTCACGCACCTCCCTCACACACGAGTTCTGATTGGAAAAGAGACTGTCAATATCTCAGACATAAGTTCTGATTGGATAAAATACATGTCTGTATCTCATATCACTTTAAGATGATAAGGTGTGATTGGACAAAACATGTATGTGGTAAGGGTGATGGATTTGTCTAACTCATCTAGCTCTACATAAGGGTGTAGGGTGTAGGGCATCTCTAACCCTGTACCTGGAGAGATACCATCCTGTAGGACCTCTCTAACCCTGTACCTGGAGAGATACCACCCTGTAGGACCTCTCTAACCCTGTACCTGGAGATCTACCATCCTGTAGGACCTCTCTAACCCTGTACCTGGAGATCTACCATCCTGTAGGACCTCTCTAACCCTGCACCTGGAGAGATACCATCCTGTAGGACCTCTCTAACCCTGTACCTGGAGAGGTACCACCCTGTAGGACCTCTCTAACCCTGTACCTGGAGAGATACCATCCTGTAGGACCTCTCTAACCCTGTACCTGGAGATCTACCATCCTGTAGGACCTCTCTAACTCTGTACCTGGAGAGATACCATCCTGTAGGACATGTCTAACCCTGTACCTGGAGCGATACCATCCTGTAGGACCTCTCTAACCCTGTACCTGGAGATCTACCATCCTGTAGGACCTCTCTAACCCTGTACCTGGAGAGCTACCATCCTGTAGGACCTATCTAACCCTGTACCTGTAGAGCTACCATCCTGTAGAACCTCTCTAACCCTGTACCTGGAGAGGTACCATCCTGTAGGACCCCTCTAACCCTGCACCTGGAGATCTACCATCCTGTAGGACCTCTCTAACCCTGTACCTGGAGATCTACCATCCTGTATGACCTCTCTAACCCTGTACCTGGAGAGATACCACCCTGTAGGACCTCTCTAACCCTGTACCTGGAGATCTACCATCCTGTATGACATCTCTAACCCTGTACCTGGAGAGAAACCACCCTGTAGGACCTCTCTAACCCTGTACCTGGAGATCTACCATCCTGTATGACCTCTCTAACCCTGTACCTGGAGAGCCTCTCTAACCCTGTACCTGGAGAGCCTCTCTAACCCTGTACCTGGAGAGCCTCTCTAACCCTGTACCTGGAGATCTACCACCCTGTAGAGCCTCTCTAACCCTGTACCTGGAGAGATACCATCCTGTAGGACCTCTCTAACCCTGCACCTGGAGAGATACCATCCTGTATGACCTCTCTAACTCTGTACCTGGAGATCGACCATCCTGTAGGACCTCTCTAACCCTGTACCTGGAGAGGTACCATCCTGTAGGACCTCTCTAACCCTGTACCTGGAGATCTACCACCCTGTAGGACCTCTCTAACCCTGTACCTGGAGATCAACCATCCTGTAGGACCTCTCTAACCCTGTACCTGGAGAGATACCATCCTGTATGACCTCTCTAACTCTGTACCTGGAGAGATACCATCCTGTAGGACCTCTCTAACCCTGTACCTGGAGAGATACCATCCTGTAGGACCTCTCTAACCCTGTACCTGGAGAGATACCATCCTGTATGATCTCTCTAACCCTGTACCTGGAGAGATACCATCCTGTAGGACCTCTCTAACCCTGTACCTGTAGAGCTACCATCCTGTAGGTTTTCACTACAACCCCAATCTAGCGCACCTGATTCTAATAATTAGCTGGTTGATAAATTGAACCAGGTTAGTTATAACTGGGGTTGGAGTGAAAACCTACAGGAAGGTAGCTCTCCAGGAACAGGCTTGGAGAGCCCTGGTGTAGGGGCAAGGGGCCAATTTGGGATCGGGACTCACTTTGAGGAGCTGCAGAGAGTGTCTGAGTCTGTCAACTTTCTTCAGTCTCTCCTGGATCATCTGGTCAATGTCTACAACCTGTGGCTGCAGAAAAAGATTACACCAAGGTATCATGACATCAAGAAGATTACACAAAGGTATCATGACATCAAGAGGATTACACAAAGGTATCATGACATCAAGAGGATTACACCAAGGTATCATGACATCAAGAGGATTACACCAAGGTATCATGACATCAAGAGGATTACACCAAGGTATCATGACATCAAGAGGATTACACCAAGGTATCATGACACCAAGAGGATTACACAAAGGTATCATGACATCAAGAGTATTACACCAAGGTATCATGACATCAAGAGGATTACACCAAGGTATCATGACATCAAGAGGATTACACCAAGGTATCATGACATCAAGAGGATTACACCAAGGTATCGTGACACCAAGAGGATTACACCAAGGTATCATGACACCAAGAGGGTTACACCAAGGTATCGTGACACCAAGGTATCTATTACAGGTACACCGTAGCGTCTTGAACCTCTTAATGTCACAAGATGTTGTACTAAGGTCACTAGAATACCGTGTCGTGGCTCTCCTCAGGGCTCTCAGGCCGTGTCTTCCTGTAGTTGTCACAGACGTCAGCCAGGATGCGGTTGACACTAAGGTCTGGCCTGGAATGGAACAACCTCTTGCAGAGGGGACAGTAGTCTGAACGGTGCCGGGTCCAGTACCTGTAATGAGCCCAGTCCATGTTTTCATTATGCTGATAACTAATACACTCAGCACTCCATTCCATGCTTTCATTATGCTGATAACTAATACACTCAGTACTCCAGTCCATGTTTTCATTATGCTGATAACTAATACACTCAGCACTCCAGTCCATGTTTTCATTATGCTGATAACTAATACACTCAGTACTCCAGTCCATGTTTTCATTATGCTGATAACTAATACACTCAGTACTCCAGTCCATGTTTTCATTATGCTGATAACTAATACACTCAGTACTCCAGTCCATGTTTTCATTATGCTGATAACTAATACACTCAGCACTCCATTCCATGTTCGCCTCATGCACTATTTGAGCTTCAGAGCTAGTGAACAACAACGTACGGATTTTCTGCAATGCTTTCAATAAAGTTCAACAAACGATATCAGACACCCCCCGACCTCCATTTCTTCTAATCGTAAGATAAAGAGGGGACGTACCCACACAGGCAGGCCTGACAGAAACTGTGGCCACACGGAGTAGTCACGGGACTGCTGAAGATGTCCTTACACAGCGGGCACAGGAAGTGCCTCTCGGAGACGAGGCTGATGGTAGAGATGGTAGATGCCATGCCCTGGAAGGACGCCGTAGAAATCAATAAATTCATCCTTTATATACCCTTCTTTTCCCTCTGTCCCTCTAATCCATCTCTCCACCCTTTCCAATTCCCCCTTTTCTAAAAGGTCCAAGTTCAATATATTACGAGATTGAGCATTAAACACTTTGTAGTATCAGATACTTGTAGTGTACCGTCTCTCATTAACAGGGAAGCAGCTTTCACTGGGGACGAGGGGGGGGGGGACATTTATCTCCCCCCATTACCATTGTAATGTGATACTAAACGAGGCAACGGTATGCTTTAGGACCATGCGGACGCCTCCGAACGGTCGTGGAGACTGTTTGAAAATAGATATTATGTCGTCCCCCCACTTCTAAAAACCAAAGTTGTGCCCCATTATATATCAATATATAGATGAAATGTAATGTCAAGTCTCTCTAAATACCTTCATGTTCTTGTCATGTAATACTTCCATTTGATAGGCCAGACAGAGTTTAAGGGTACAGTGTTTTTTTTACAAGTTATTTGCAAGTTATTGTTTCCAATGGAAGAAGAGTGTGCGTAAAAAGCCACAGTATTCAATCACCTCAAGGTTGAACTTAATCAACTAGTCAAAGTGAAAAAGTTGGGTTACACTGCCTTCGTAAAGTATTCAGGATCCCCTTGACTTTTTCCACATTTTGTTAGGTTACAGCCTTATTCTAAAATGTATAAAATAATGAAAAGCAAAGCAAAAACAGGTTTAGACATTTTTTGCAAATTTATGAAAAATAAAAAACTTAAATATTGGTATTCAGACCCCAGCAATTACAGCCTCGAGTCTTCATGGGTATGACGCTTCAAACTTTGCACACCTGTATTTGGGGAGTTTATCCCATTCTTCTCAGCAGATCCTCAAGCTCATGAAGTCACTCCTGCTTTGTCTTGGCTGTGTGCTTAGGGTCGTTGTCCTGTTGGAAGGTGAACCGTCGCCCCAGTCTGAGGTCCTGAGTGCTCTGGAGCAGGTTTTCATCATTTTTCTCTCTGTACTTTGCTTTGTTCATCTTTGCCTCGATCCTGACTAGTCTCCCAGTCCCTGCCGATGAAAAACATCCCCACAACATGATACCACCATGCTTCCCCATAGGGATGGTGGCAGGTTTCCTCCAGACGTGACACTTGGCATTCAGGCCAAAGTGTTCAGTCTTGGTTTCATCAGACCAGAGAATCTTGTTTCTTATGGTCTGAGATTCTTTAGGTGCATTTTGGCAAACTCCAAGCGGGCTGTCATGTGTCTTTTACTGAGGAGTGGTTTCCATCTGGCCAGAAAGGCCTGATTTGTGGAGTGCTGTAGAGATGGTTGTCCTTCTGGAAGGTTCTCCCATCTCCACAGAGAAACTCTGGAGGTCTGTCAGAGTGACCATCGGGTTCTTGATCACCTCCCTGACCAAGGCCCTTCTACCCCGATTGCTCAGTTTGGCCGAGCGGCTAGCTCTAGGAAGAGTCTTGGTGGTTCCAAACTTCTTCCATTTAAGAATGATGGAGGCCACTGTGTTCTTGGGGACCTGCAGAAATGTTTTGGTACCCTTCACCAGATCTGTGCCTCAACACAATCCTGTCTCGGAGCTCTACGGACAATTCCTTCGACCTCATGGCTTGATTTTTGCTCTGACATACATTGTCAACTGTGGGACCTTATATAGACAGGTGTGTGCCTTTCCAAATCATGTCCAATCAATTTAATTTACCACAAGTGGACTCCAGTCAAGTTGTAGAAACATCTCAAGGATGATCAATGGAAACAGGATGCACCTGTGCTCAATTTTAAGTCTCAACGCAAAGGGTATTTCTGTTTATAGATTTTTAGAAATTTGCCCCCCCCCCCCCAAAAAAAACTACTGTTTTTGCTTTGTCATTATGGGGTATTGTGATGTCATTATGGGGTATTGTGTGTAGATTGCTGAACTTAACAAAATGTGGAAAAAGTCAAGGGGTCTGAATACTTTCCGAAGGCAGTGTTCGTGACCGTTTTCTCTCAGCAGGCAATATAATACTATCGTACTTTCCAAGGTGAAATAACAAAGACTGATTCATTCAATAACCTCTTTCCCATTTGCTGATAAATAACAAACTGAAGGAGGACACAGGTTTATAAAACTCATCTGAAACCCAGGGACAGCGGAGGGCCACTGAAGTGAAGATGTTAACGCTGACTACAGGGAACATATTTTCTCTTAAATATAGTGTGTCCTAAATGGCACCCTATTCCCTATGGGGCCCTGGGTCAAAAGTAGTGCACTATAAAAGGGAAATAGGGTGCTTTTTTTGCAGTATTGGTTGGAGGAAGCCATTGATACTTGGCGCAGCCAACAGACTCCCAACACAGTGACGTCCTTGACATCACTGCAGCGAGCAGAGTCACATTCCAGCTCATCCGATCTGATTGGACGAAACACAGGATGTGGAGATTGTTATTATCAACTCCACGGTCAAACATGTTTCTTTGTCAAGCAGCGGAACGCTCACGTTTGGATATTTCACTATTGGAACTCTTTCAGGGTCACAGATTCACCTGAACTCACCTAATGTTTCTGCGTGTGTCTCAGAGCCAAGTCAGTTATGTGATCATCTGTGTCATTCAAAGAAAAGTGTGTCAGTCTATGTCTGTCTGTCTGTCTGTGTCTGTCTGTGTGTTTGAGAGACAAGAGAGCGTAAAATTCCTTGGTATGCAGTAGAACAGGTAACACCAAATATTCTGTTACATAATCAAGGAACCAACACAACACTCAATACCTGCATTAGCTCTTCAAGATATTATTCTCTCTAGAATCATAACCGTTTGTTTTACCTCAAAGCGGTATTGTATTTTCTCTCTTTTACCTGTTGAAAACAAACAGTGTAGTACCTATAAAGTTGTGACTTCCTGAACTGAGAAGAGTGACGTCCTGACCTGTTCAGTCGTAAACATGTAATAAAAGAAAATGGCCGTTTCACATTCTGTTCTGAACAGAGAGCAGACATCCTGACAAGGAGGATAGATTAGAATACGCTTTATTGTTCCCAGGCTGTGTTCAATATTTACAACCTATGTTCAGAATGTTATTGAGTTAAGAAAATCCACTATTAACAAGTTAAACCTACCTGTCCCACTTGTTCCTGGCCAGGTGCTCAGAGCTTCTGTCGCTTGTCAGTCTGTCTCTCTTCCTGTATTCAGAGGCCAGGTGCTCAGAGCTTCGGTCGCTAGTCAGTCTGTCTCTCTTCCTGTATTCAGAGGCCAGGGGCTCAGAGCTTCTGTCGCTAGTCAGTCTGTCTCTCTTCCTGTATTCAGAGGCCAGGTGACAGGTGTGAGTTCCTAGAAAGGTGCTGTGGGTGGGGTTTAATCCAGGTGTGTTCAGCTGTTGTCAGTCAATCAGGCGTTTGCTTTGGGAGGAGGCTGTAACCTTAGACATTGGCTACGTCCCAATTATCTCTCCTTCTTTCTGAAATGTGCACTTCACTACTCCCCACAAATGTAAAAGCATTTGATTGGTGGAGCCATGGACTATAGAAGAGGAAGTTTCCATATTTCCTATATTAATTTCAAATATGTAAAGTGAAGTAAACAAATGCACACTTGGGGAGAAGGGACAGTCTTTGGTAAGGCCCACCCTGTTAGAGCTGTCAAACAGCAGCACCAGGCCCTGCAGTAGCTCTGGTCCAGGGTGTTAGAGCTGTCAAACAGCAGCACCAGGCCCAGCAGTAGCTCTGGTCCAGGGTGTTAGAGCTGTCAAACAGCAGCACCAGGCCCAGCAGTAGCTCTGGTCCAGGGTGTTAGAGCTGTCAAACAGCAGCACCAGGCCCAGCAGTAGCTCTGGTCCAGGGTGTTAGAGCTGTCAAACAGCATTACCGGGCCCAGCAGTAGCACTGGTCCAGGGTGTTAGAGCTGTCAAACAGCATTACCGGGCCCAGCAGTAGCTCTGGTCCAGGGTGTTAGAGCTGTCAAACAGCAGCACCAGACCCTGCAGTAGCTCTGGTCCAGGGTGTTAGTGTGGCTTCCTAACGCTGAGCCTTCCTGAAGGCTCACTAACACCCTGGACCAGAGCTAGCCCTCCAGTAGCTAGTCTCGTCCACTAGCCAGCGCTGTCTCTCTGTAATGTATCAGTTGAGCCTGTGGATGAGACTATGTGGTGGCTATCCTCGTCCCCAGCCTCAACTGCCACACACAGAGACAGACGGAGACAGAGGAGACAGAGACACAGATAGATGAGAGAGAGAGATACAGTACAGTATCAGTGGGTTCTGCAGCCAGAGATCCAGTAGTCATTGTGGAAGGCTGGACACCAGAGCCCTGCTAGAGTGGATTAGTGCAGCAGTGTAGGAGTTTAGCTGTGTAGCCGTGAAGGAGTGCAGAAGGGAGTGCATCTCTGCAGAGCTACAACCTGGCCTGTGGAAGTAGCCGTGAAAGAGTGCTGGAGGGACGGCTGGTGGAAAGGTTAAGTGAAATGTTTTTGAGATGGAAGTGTTGAAGCTGAAAGAGCAAGTGAACCTAGGGAGAAAGACTGGTCTCTCCTGATTGAACGGTCTGTGAGACTGTTTCAGTACAGTATGCAATGGAAGATCAGATATGTGCTTTAACACAATACAAATACCACAGGGAAACAAAACAGGGATTTGTTTTCAAAATAAGGGAATTTATTAGGCAAAATAGAGACACATACAACAGCAGTAATATAAAATTAAAAATAACTATGTTCTTTCATAAATGGATGTAGAATGTATATTTACATTTTTCCTATTTAAATGTACACAGATGTATTGGGAATTCCAAAGACAGCAAAAACAACAGTACATTTAGAATGTGTTTAAATATTCCATTGTTAAAGGATCTCCCTTTATTCATGATTCCGTATTTCAACAATGAATGTGTGTAAAATAACCTACTAGTACCATCACCAGACCAGCAGCCAAAAATCAACAGCGTCTATTATCTACAAAACATACATCTCTGAATATTTTCTCAATGACAAATAAGTTTCATTACTGAACTGATTGGCCTCAGACCTCTACAAATCTGACAGTGGTGTTAAACTGTGCAGGAACGGCATCAATATGACACAACCTGTTAAACTGTGCAATGCATCATCGATGTAGGCACCATCGTCTCAACGTCTATTCATTTGTGCAGCAGCGTTTGTGACGTAACCCCATGCCGCACTGGCAGCACCTCCAATGACACCCCCGACAACGGCACCTACAGCGGCTCCCACCGCCATACCCTCAAACCCCATGACCGCTCCACATAAAGCCCCTAGAGCTGCCCCTTTACCTACTGCAGCAGCATAGTCAACTGCTGTTAGAGTAAATCCCAGTACCTCTGAGATCTTCCTCTCAGCCTTCTCTCGGTTCTCTACTCTTATCCTTGTCTCAAACTGCAGCAGCTCCTTCTCAAGACCTTCACCTGTGTACCTGCTCTCCAGCTCCTTCCTCTTTGTCAGCATCTCTTTCTTTCTCCCTTTCATCATGAAACGCTCCTCTTTCTGGATTCTCTCCTCTGCTTCCTGGTATTGGTGATTGGAGTAGAATCTGCATCCGTTATCCCTCACCATGTCGTCCATCTTCTCCAGGAGCTGTCTGGAAACCTTCTCATCTCTCCGGGCCTTCCTCTCATTGAAGAGGTGATACCTTTGGCCACACTTCTCAATGAGCTCCCTGAAGTCTCTGTTAGTCTTGACTTTCTCCTCAAGAGCTGAATCCTCCTTCTCCTCTTCATGGCACACCACAACCATCATGTGGTTCAAGATGCTGTCCCCAAAATGCTTTGTGACGAGTTCCAGGATGCTTACGGCACTTGGTGAGATGTTGTTCAGGTCGAATGCAAAGAGAACGATGTAGGGACCAGGAGAGGACATACACACAGACATCTTGAACACTCTTCTCAGCTCTTTCTGGGATGCCTCATACTCAGAGAGGTTTGGAGTGTTGACCACAGCTAGTTTCCTCTCAAACGCCTCACTCCTGTGTCTCTGACTCTCTGTAATGTTGCAGAGCTCATCATTGAACACATCTGTCCCCAGAATGGAGTTTGCCAGAGAAAATTGACTGCGGCCACTTCTCCCAAAGAGAAGGACTCTAAACTCTGCATCGCCTGACAATGACAAACAAACACACACAAAACCAACAGTCGACAAAAGTACACAATTAGACCAGCATGCACCATTCTCTTGGCCATCACAAGTATTTATTTATGTACAGATGAATACACAACTAAAATCTATAGAACTCACAATAAGGAGGCTCGTCCATGCTGCTCTTCCTCCTCCTTTTCGGTTTAGAACCTATGAAAACATTTTAAGTTATAGGCCTACCAAATATACTGTAAACCCATATCCCTTGCTGACATACCATACACTATACTTTACTGTCCATTTCCATGGAAAATTCATTTAGACAAGTCAGCACACAAATACAGGAACACAACACACTATAATACAGTATAATATAAAGTATACTATAAACTGGTTGGTTCGAGTCCTGAATGCTGATTGGCTGACAACCGTGGTATATCAGGCCGTGTACCACGGGTATGACAAAACATGTATTTTTACTGCTCTAATTATGTTGGTAACCAGTTTATAATAGCAATAAGGCACCTCTGGGGTTTGTGGTATATGGCCAATATACCACAGCTAAGGGCTGTATCCAGGCACTCCACGTTGCGTCGTGCTTAAGAACAGCCCTTAGCTGTAGTATATTACACCCTCTGGTCTTATTGCTTAAATATACTTTATTGTTATTTACATGGAAATGAATTTAGAGAAGTCAGCGTACACAAACACAACACACTAAAATATACTATAATACCTATTTACTACATACAGGCCTACTCAGCAATAACAATTGCAATATCCCACTGGGCACACACTGGTTGAATCAACGTTGAACCAAGGTGGAATAGACGTTGAATTGACGTCTGTGCCCAATGGGATCCAACAATGTATCAAATAAGGAATGATACTCACTCTCATTGGATGCCATAATTGTGCAGGTTAACCTATTAAAACAACAGTGTGTATATGGTTAATGTGGAGGAAATTAGTAGCCTGATAATTGGTGTGGTCAGAACATATATTTGCATTTCTCATAAGGCTTTGGGTACAGGCCTATAAGGGCACGATGCACTGCTTTGTACAGTTACTGTACACTGAAATAATCACATGTACTTCACAGAAAGAAAACATGACGTATAACAATATACTGTACATAGGATAATTATAATAACGCGGACAGGAATATTGAACCAATATAAATAACTGTTTTACCGCAGGAATCATGTACGTCCATTACTTACGGAGAATTCAATGTCTTAATTTCTGTCGACGATGTCGTTCGGTCGAGCACTCCGAAATTTTATTTATTCACACATGCTAAAATAACAAACTATATCGTTTATCGTTGCATAATAATCCAGTTCACGATATAATTTCAATGAGAAGATATAGGCATATACAAATCTGATCAAATCTGTTTGAACTGTAGGCTAGAATGTACATTTTATAATTTAGAGTCAAATCGAAAGTGTTTTCTATAGCTACAGCAAAGCATGATGCATTATGGGTGCACGGATATGCAGTTCACTCATTTAAGTCCATTCCATTGGTTCAATCTACACTCAAGCAAAAGGTAACTCGCCAAATGTTTGACACCTTGTTTTCTCCTTTAGGGCAAGAGGCGTCAGTGCAAGATGCGTCATTACAGTCCCTGGTTCGAATCCAGGCTGTATCACATCCAGCCGTGATTGGGAGTCTCATAGGGCGGCGCACAATTGGCCCAGCATCGTCCAGGGTAGGCCGTCCTTATAAAATAAGAATTTGTTCTTAACTGACTTGCCTTGTTAAATAAAGGTTCAATAAAACATAATAATAATACAGGCAGAAACAACTGTGCACACCGTGTGGCAGAACCACTTATGTTTTTACACATCATTGGGCAGAACCCATGACAGACAATTTCAAAGTTAATACATGAGACTATCTCTTATCACCGACGTTACTAGGGAGTCAGTCTCACAGACAGGTCAACCAGGAGAGACAAAGACTTTGGAGTCTCTCCTGGTTGACCTGTCTGTGATAAGAGATTGTCTCTCCTGGTTGACCTGTCTGTGATAAGAGATTGTCTCTCCTGGTTGACCTGTCTGTGATAAGAGATTGTCTCTCCTGGTTGACCTGTCTGTGATAAGAGATTGTCTCTCCTGGTTGACCTGTCTGTGATAAGAGATTGTCTCTCCTGGTTGACCTGTCTGTGATAAGAGATTGTCTCTCCTGGTTGACCTGTCTGTGATAAGAGATTGTCTCTCCTGGTTGACCTATCTGTGATAAGAATTTATCTCTCCTGGTTGACCTGTCTGTGATAAGAGATTGTCTCTCCTGGTTGACCTGTCTGTGAGACTTTTTAGTTTAGTATGTGGAAGATCAGATCTGTGCTTCAACACAATAAATATAGTACAACAAATGGTCAGGCAATTTATTAGGATTTGAATGGAGATCCATAACAGAAACCCATAGGGATCTTACAGTTTCACATCTTACAAAAACACTCCTAAATATGTACATTTTCGACGGATTGTATGCATGTTTGGTATGACATTGTTGTAGCTACCCTACGACTTGGTGTGACATCTATTGGTATGACATAAACGTACCTGTGTGAATCGCAAAGCCGACTTGTCCAAATACAGAGCCTTCAGAAAGTATTTACACCCCTTAAATGTTTCTACATGTTGTTGTGTTACAGTCTGAATTTAGAATGGATTCAGTTGAGATGTTGTGTCGCTGGCCTATACACAACACCCCATAATGTCAGAGTGGAATTATGTTTTTCCAAATTTTCACAAATTAATACAAAATTGAAAAGCTGAAATGTCTTGAGTCAATCATTATTCAAACCCTTTGTTATGGCAAGCCTAAATAAGTTCAGCAGTAAATATTTGCTTAACAATTCACATAATAGGTTGTGTCAGTCACTGTGTGCCATAATAGTGGTTAATATGCTTTTTGGATGACTACCTCATCTCTGTACACAACACATACAATTATCTGTAAGGTCCCTAAGTTGAGCAGTGAATTTCAGAGATTCAACCACAAACACCAGGTAGGTTTTTCCAAAGCCTCGCAAAGGGCTCCTACTGGTAGATGGGTAAATAAAACAGACATTGAATTTCCCTTTGAACATGGTGAAGTTATTAATTACATTTTGGATGGTGTATCAATACACTCAGTCACTACAAAGATACAGGCGTCCTTTCTAACTCAGTTGCCGGAGAGAAAGGAAACCGCTCAAGGATTTCACCATGAGGTCAATGATGACTTTAAAACAGTTACAGAGTTTAATGGCTGTGATAGGAGAAAATTAAGGATGGATCAACAACATTGTAGTAGAACTGTCTAATGATAACATTAAGGTCTAATGATAACATTAAGGTCTAATGATAACATTAAGGTCTAATGATAACATTAAGGTCTAATGATAACAGTAAGGTCTAATGATAACAGTAAGGTCTAATGATAACATTAAGGGGCAAAAAATTAAGAGACAAAAGTATCAATGTATACCGGTGATTCAAGATTTCTCTTGATTCCTCAATCTTCAACCTTGAAGGGACTCATTGAGGACCTGGATAATGTCTCCAGTTTCTCTAAAATCCAACTCTGATAAGAATACTATATTATGGATATAGTCTCTAAAAGATACAAACTTTAAATTGTCATCACAAGTATTTCGCTACATCCGCAATAACATCTGCTAAACACAAGTATGTGACCAGTGAAATTTGATTTGATTTGAGATTCTCCAGATTAAATAGGCAAATGGTGAAGTCTTGCTTGATGTACATATCCCGGAAAAGGTTAGAGATCTTGCAACTATTAACTTTGATTGAAAACTTAGCAAAATAGATAGAATCTTGAAATTGTGGAAAGGGAGACACCTATCCATTTATGGGAAGAGTTGCTGATGTATTATGTAGTGATATTGCAGTTTATATATGTAATCATGGCTCTAGCAGGAAAGTCAAACGTGTTTGACAGCAATACTATAAGAAATTCAAGTACATTGGGAACAGGTTTTTGAGCGAGTCTATGAACTGACATTCTAAAAACAATTGACACATCAATCCATTCGTTTCAATTGAAGCTATTATATACAGTAAAATACTTGCTACAAAAAGAATGCTCAATATATGCTGCCCTACCAAGCAAAAGGCAGTAACTGCTCATTTGGTCAAAAATTAGTTAATGTCATTTTTTCTACATTAAATACATGCTTACAGTTTTTTCCAATTGCTAACACACTAAAATGACAGGCACAGCACAATTATTTAAACTGACACACAGAGAGCAAAACCTCTTCTCAAGTCTCCAAAAGTCTAAACACATTTTCTGCTTTACACACATTTTGCAATTCAAAATGGCACTTTTTAAATGCACTGCACACGGTTCTCTGCATAAGACACAACAATCTGACATAAAATCACATGTTTGCCATTTCAAAACACTGCCATTCAAAATGACACTACATGAGCTAATTGGCCAATATATGTGCCACCTGGCAAAACACCTCAATGGTTAATTGTTACCACTTCAATCAGGAAGTAAGCACTATGAAAAGACCACAGGTGAGCACCGTTTGTTTTACAACAACAATGGGAGCCGTTGCAGAGAGAGGAAGAGGAAGAGGGAGGGTGAGAATGAGAGGGGGAGTAAGAGGAAGAGTGAGAGGTAGGGGTAGAGCTGGTGGAGGAGTTCATGGCCAAAGAAGACAACAACTTTCAAATGAAATCAGAGCAACCTTAGTTGATGATGTCATCAACCATGGACTGACAATGCGAGAGGCTGGACAGAGAGTGCAGCCCAACTTGAGCCGTTTTACTGTCGCTTGTGTCATCCGGACATTTAGACTGGAGTACAGGTATGTAACAAATGTATTTCACACTATGTAGTACGTCCCATGTCATAGTGTATCAGTTGGGTGACACCTGTTTACTTCATGAATGGCTGATGTCATATACTAACTGCACAAATTTCCTGTAGAATTTACTCTACTGTGGGGGAAATATCTTTAGGCTGCATTGTTCAAGCCCTATATTTTAGTTTTTCTAAAGGACTGAGAGATGCAACCATGGTGGAGGAAGGGGACAAATGTTCCCCGGGGTACAGGAGGAAGCTGCCATTGTAAACTTGGTTTTGGAAAATAATGAAATCAGATTACGAGAAATTCAAAGCCACATCATCCAAGACAACACCATATTCAACAACATTCAACGAGTCAGTCTGTCCACATTGGCTCTCATTCTCAAGCGAAACCAAATCAGAATGAAACAACTTTATAAGGTGTCGTTTGAGAGAAACTCTCAAAGAAACAAAGAGGTCAGACGAGCGTATGTGGATGTAAGTACAATATTGACTGCAGTACACTACACGCAACATTGTTTCCCAGTGTACTGGATAACACCATACTGACTGCTTTTGTTCTTTGTTTTCAGAGAGTACTGGAAATGGATGCTCATGCAATCCCACATGAGTTCATCTTTATAGATGAGGCTGGGTTCGACCTAGCAAAGACCAGAAGAAGGGGGAGAAACATCATTGGCCACAGAGCCATTATAGATGTTCCTGGCCAACGTGGTGGGAACATCACAATGTGCGCTGCCATCTCCAATACGCATGGTGTCCTCCACCGTCATGCCAACCTTGGACCATACAACACAGCCCATATTCTCACATTTCTGGACAGACTCCACAACATTCTCATACCACCAGAGCGTATGAATGATGCAGACCATCAAAGAACCCGGTACGTTGTAGTATGGGACATCGTGAGCTTTCATCGTGCAGCCCCAGTCCAAAACTGGTTTGCTGACCACCCACCATTTCTCGTGCAATACCTCCCACCATACTCACCATTTCTGAACCCCATAGAAGAGTTATTTTCGGCATGGCGGAGTAGGCATGGCGGAGTAGGCCTGCTCAGCATGCCAGGTCCCCAGTTCGCCTACATAGCCCGATACATCCTGTTCCTGCTCCCTGCACTCGTCTTGAGGTGCGTGTTACCAGTCTGGCGCCACATAAGCCAGTTCCACGCATCAGACCTCCAGTGCGCATGCCCAGTCCGGAGTGTCCTGTTCCTGCTCCCTGCACTCGACCTGAGGTGCGTGTTACCAGTCTGGCGCCACCTATGCCAGTCCCACGCATCGGAGCTCCAGCGACGCTCCTCAGCCCGGAGCCCTCAGCGGGTGCCCGGAGCCCTCAGCGGCAGCCCTCAGCGGCGGCCCGCAGCCCGGAGCCCTCAGCGGCGGTCCGCAGCCCAGTGTCTTCAGCGGCAGCCTTTAGCCCAGAGTCTTCAGCAGCAGTTGGCGGTCCAACCTCCGGCGATGATCCATGGTCTGGTTCCTCCAGACATACTGAAGCGGGGGGATCAGCGGGCGGTGGGGGTACTACACCCGGAACCAGAGCCGCCGCCATAGACATTAGTCACCCACCCTACCCTCCCTTCGTGTTTTGGGGTTGTTTTTGTTTGTTTGCATTCGGAATCTGCACTTTTGGGGGGGGGGGGTACTGTCACGTCCTGACCCTAGTAAGATGTCATTTTCTATAGTAGAGTAGGGCAGGGCGTGACAGGGGGTGTTTTGGGTTCTATGTTTTCTATTTCTATGTTTGGATTGTTTGGGGTTGATCTCTAATTGGAGGCAGCTGATCCTCATTGCCTCTGATTAGAGATCATATTTAAGTAGGGTTTTTTCTCATTGTTTGTGGGTTATTATCTTTTGAGTAGTGTGTTGTCCTCTGCGTCACGGTTTGTTGTTTTTGTATATTTAAGTGTATTGCATTCAGTTTCACTTTTAATAAATATGTGGAACTACGAACACGCTGTATTTTGGTCCGCTCCTTCGAACAGCCGTGACATGGGGGCTCAGTCAATATTATCATTCTCTGCGGTAAAGTATTGATTTTTAGGGCAATATCGGTAGAAATGTTACAAATAGGAAGGTTCAGGATCCTCGTAAGACATCACAGTAAAATGGAGGGATGTATTGCTAAATGGCATTATTCTGGGAAAGATGGGTTAATCTGTGGACATCGGAGGGTTGGAGTTAAGATCAGAATGAATGGTGGGTTGGCCGCTGTGGGTGAAAATCCAGCACTTGAAGAAAGAGGAAATTAGGAATATAAGTATAATTATTTAACTACAGGTACCGCAGATGTGAGCTAAAATGATAAATAAAAAAATAAGGGGGATTGGAAATTATGCAAACAATTAAATTGATAGATTGTAGGTTCTATCTGCAATATTAAAGATGATCTACCCCCCCCCCCCAAATAAATAAACAACATTGTAGTTACTCCACCATACTAACCTAAATGACAGAGTGAAAAAAGGACGCCTGTAAAGAATAAAAATATTCCAAAACATGCATCCTGTTTGCATTAAGGCACTGAGGTAAAAATGCAAAAAACATTGCAAAGAAATGTACTTTATGTCCTGAATACGAAGTGTTATGTTTGGGGAAAATCCAACACATCACTGAGTACCATGCTTCATATTTTCAAGCATGATGGTGGCTGCATCATGTTAAGAGTATGCTTGTCATCAGCAAGGACTAGGGATTTTTTGGGGGGGGGATAAAAATAAATGGAATAGACCTAAGCACAGGTACAATCTTAGAGGAAACCCTTGTTCAGTTTGCTTTCCAACATACACTGAGAGAAAAATTCACCTTTCAGCAGGACAATTGCCTTAAAAACAAGGCCAGAAAATCACTGGAGTTGTTTACCAAAATTACATAGAATGTTCCTGAGTGGCCTAGTTATAGTTTTGACTTAAATCTTCTTGAAATTCTATGACAAGACTAGAAAATGACTGTCTACGAATGATCAACAACCAACTTGACAGAGCTTGAAGAATTTTAGAAAGAATAATGGGCAAATATTGTACAATCCAGGTGTGTAAACTCTTAGAGACTTACCCAGAAAGACTCACAGCTGTAATCGCTGCCAATGGTGATTCTAACATGTATTGACTCAGGGGGTTGAACACTTAAATAATCAAGATCTATTAGTGTTTCATTTTCCATAATTTCTTTACAATTGTTTGATTTTTTCTTCCACTTTAACATTAGAGTATTTTGTGTAGATCGTTGACAATAAATTACAATTAAATCAATTTTAATCCCACCTTGTTACACAACAAAATGTGGAAAAAGTCAAGGGGTGTGAATACTTTCTGAAGGCAGTATAGCAGTCTACTGAATAAATATCCTCATGGTAAAGTATAACTATTTCAAGTGAACCTATATCTACTCAGTATAATCCTAAAATACTACCTCAACTTGTGATAAGCATTAAGAGGATATTCTCTATACAGGTACACACATGTATTGTTGCTAGGTAACTAGTACTTGAAAACTCGTAGAGAGATGACACCTGAGTTTCCCACATGGAAAGTATCAGAATTAACCAATAGGAAGCTCTATGCAAATAACTTAGGTTAATTTTCGGTCCTAGGTTCTGAGTTTCCGTCACGAATGCAGCGTATTTATAGCAGTGGTTTAGAGTTGAGTCAGATAGAGAGACTATCTATCACACAATCACTACCAGTTCCAATAATTCAATATACCTTTCACCACGTTTTCATTTGAACTAGTACCTATTTATTTTTCCTGGTTCCAGTCATAAACACTTCCTCCATGTCATGAACGTGGTGGTCTGAAGAAGCGGTTGATGAAAACAGTGTTGAAGTTAGTAGCGTGTGGTCCCACTCTGTCCTCCAGGTGTTCTATCGCTACCTGGGCCGTCCCACCCGCCGACCCGCCCATCAACCCTCCGATAGCGCCTCCCATCGTCATCCCCATAGCCCCCGCCACCGCCCCCATCGCCATCCCCATGGCGGCCCCCGCGGCCAGCCCCAACCCCGCCCCTACGGCGAGCGACGTCCTCAACCATCCGTTGTCCATCTCGGCTTTAGCCCTGATCTCTGCTCCCACGCTGTTGTTGTAGGCGTCCATCTGCCAGCGCAGCGCCTCCCCCCGGTACTGCTGCTCCAGCTCCCTCCACGCCTCCTCCGTCTCCGCCGCCCTCTTCTTCAGCAGCTTCCTCTCTTCCTTCCTCACGCTCTCCTCCGCCTGCCCGTAAGAGCGGCTGGTGTAGTGCTGCCCGCCCAGGGTCGCCAGCATCCGTTCAATCTTCTGGAGGAGCTCCTTGTCTCGAGAACGGTCCCTCCAGTTCTTGTTGAAGACGTGGTAGCGCCCACCGCACTGCTCGATGAGCTCCCGGAGGTGCCAGTCAGTGCTGACCCGGTTCTCCAGGGCCAGAATGTCTACGTCCCCCTCGTAGGCCAGGAGGACTATGGTGTGGGAAAGTGCATCTTCACCGAAACGCTTCACCATCAGCTTAGGCGTCTTGACGTCGTTGGGGCAGATCTGCTCCAGGTCAAAGGCCATGAGCAGGGCGTGAGGGCCGGGGGCTGACAGACACTTGCACCTAAATAAAATCAAATGTTATTTACAGTGTTATATCACATGAAAAGTCTGCAAAACACCTTACAGAAAAGGTGCAGCCTAAACGCTTACAATTTCACCTGCAGGGAGACAATACAGTGACTACAATCAAGAAAGAACAATATGTTTTTATTGTGTTGTGTTGTATTGTGTTGTATTGTACTGTGTTGTGTTGTGTTGTATTGTATTTTATTGAATTGTGTAGTGTTGTGTTGTGTTGTATTGCATTGTATTGTACTGTGTTGTATTGTGTTGTATTGTACTGTGTTGTATTGTGTTATATTGTGTTGTATAGTGTTGTATTACGTTGTTGTATTGTATTGTGTTGTATTGTACTGTGTTGTATAGTGTTGTGTTGTGTTGTATTGTATCATATTGTACTGTGTTGTGTTGTGTTGTATATTGTTGTATTGTACTGTGTTGTATTGTGTTGCATTGTGTTGTGCTGCATTGTGTTGTGTTGTATTGTACTGTGTTGTGTTGCATTGTGTTGTGCTGTGTTGTATATTGTTGTGTTGTATAATGTTGTATTGTGTTATATAGTATTGTGTTGTGTTGTATTTTTGTCTAATATGTCACTATTTATGATGGACTTCTGGAACTCTAGCTCAGTTGGTAGAATATGGCTCTTGCAATGCCAGAATTGTTAGATTCCCAGGACCACCTGTATGTGAGATGTATGCATACATGACTGTAAGTGGCTTTGGATAAAAGTCTCTGCTAAATGGCAGATGTATTATTATTATATTACATTTAGAATTTCTTCAGTTTCTGTGAACTGTGAGCCCTTAACATCAATCATGTTAAAGTTAAAGTCACCTCTTCTTATGCGTACAGACGTTAACACTACAGAATACATGACAGAAGAGTATAGACACAGAACCAAAATCCAGCATTACGGCCACCTCTTCATCTCTGTCTTCATCTTGGTGCGGGACAGGTGCTTCCCGTAGAGGTTGGGTCCGTTCACCACAGCAACGCGCGTCCCAGCCAGGTCCCCCAGGTTCTTCCTGCTCTGGACGATGCTGGTGACGTCCTTGGAGAACTCCTCCCTCCCCAGGATAGAGTTGGTCAGGGAGAACTGAGACGGTCCACTGGACCCCACCACCAGGATCCTCAACTCCATGTCAGTGGGCTGAGCTTCCGGGACAACAAAGACCGTTTGATGGTTAACAGTTATGGAAAGGTTTACTAAGGTCCGTTAAAGATCAGTCTAACCACGTATCAGTGTCCGGAGAAGATCGTGATGTTTTCATCATGCTAAGACCATTTGATCATCAACAGCTATGGAAAGGTAAGTCAAACCACATATCAGAGCATGTTGCCAGGACAACAAAGACCAACATATTCCTTTACCGTTCATCAACTATTATCACTATCACAGCTATGTTGACGTCTCTTTATTGAGAAGCAAAAAAGTCAAAAATATGTGTTCACTTTTCATTGGATAAAGACAATTAGATCCTTAACAACAGGGTTGTGGTCAATTCAAATTGAAGGCAGTCAATTCAGGAAGTAAACTGAAATTATAATTCAAAAATAATAAAAGGGCACCTATTTTCAATGACTTATCAATAACCTGACAAGTAGAAGCTATTTATTATAAATGTTCAAATGTATTTATTTTAAATTCAAATCACCTCCTGAATTTCACACCTTCTATTCAAATTGACCCCAACCCTGTTTAACAGCTAAAAATAGCATTCTAACTGACCCCAACCCTGTTTAACAGCTAAAAAGACTAGTCAGACCACATGTCATTGGGATACTGCTGGAACAACAAACAAGAATGATCATGAATCAACACAATACTGTACAATAATTCAACCTCATAATAAATATGTACTAAAAATAAAAAAAATACAAAACAGAAATGCCCAAAATAGTGTATGTATTCATTTTTCACCAGGCAAAGTTCATTTATCCCTTTAATTTACTCTCCTTTACAGCTGCATAGGGAATAAGTTGCCATTTGGGACTAGCCAGAGATCAACATAGAAACCAATCCATATAGGTTTCCAACAACACAAAAGTATAGGTTAGGGTTTAGGTCAAGCATGGACCTTTTATACGCGTTAATACCCTGACATTTAACACGCTTACGGCTCACAGCAGCATTACAGTCGAGTAAGGAAGCCTTGTCCCAGCCAGAACAACCTACAGGGCTGTTTCCTCTGTTTCTGTAGCGTGAGGCAGCTTGATGGACCCCTGGACACCCCCTGGACACCCCCTGGACACCCCCTGGACACCCCCTGGACAGGACGCTGGGGTCACAGTAGAAAGGGTTCATACATACTGTACATTCCACTGAAAAGTCACCCTTGGATTAACTGCCTACTATATGACAATCAAAAAGGATACATACATTATTCTGTTCCAAACTCACCCTCCTGCCTCCTGTGTCTGTGGTTGTGACTGTCCATCTCTCCCAGGCTGTTAATGGTACAGACAGAGAAACACTCCAGGACAGCTCTTCCACAGGCCAGGTTGTAGCTCTGCAGAGATGCACTCCCTTCTGCACTCCTTCACGGCTTCACAGCTAAACTCCTACACTGCTGCACTAATCCACTCTAGCAGGGCTCTGGTGTCCAGCCTTCCACGATGACTACTGGATCTCTGGCTGCAGAACCTACTGATACTGTACTGTACAGTACCTCTCTCTCTCTCTCTCTCTGTCTCTCATCTCTCTCTCTCTCATCTCACTCATCTCTCTCTTTCTCCCCCCCCTTTTGGCTCCATGGATTTGGATAGATACTGTACATCATCCCTCCTTTCTCTCCCTCTTTCTCTCCCTCTCTTTCCCTCACTTCTCTCCCTCTGTCCTCATTGATTGTCCTCTCAGCCGATTTCATATTAGGTGGAAAATGCCCTCGGGTCAGGAGCCAGCTAAAATAAGAACAGTACTGTCAAACACACACACACACACACACACACACTGCAGCACAAATTTACTCGTCCCTTTTTATTTCGCCTCACTGTCAAATTTAAAGGTCGACTCAGCACTAAGGAGCCTTTAGAAGAGTGTGTGAAAAGGGTGTTCACTTATTTTGACGAGGGCCCATAGGTCTCTAGTTAAAAGTAGTGCACTATATAGGGAATAGGGTGCCATTCTGGTTAAAAGTAGTGCACTATATAGGGAATAGGGTGCCATTCCGGTTAAAAGTAGTGCACTATATAGGGAATAGGGTGCCATTCTGGTTAAAAGTAGTGCACTATAAAGGGAATAGGGTGCCATTGGGAACACGTAGCGTATGTACTGAGAGGCTGCTGCATAAGTCAGCATCAGCTGTCACGTTGCTGCAGGAGACACAAGAGAACCTGTCTTATCGCTGAGTCTCAGTTTAAATGGAAAGCTACGTCATGTAGTCCCAGTGAGTGAAAACAGTAGAAAACGTGGCTCTTCATGTCAATGTTTCAGTGGGTGGATAATGACTCAGCCAATTAACTCAGATTAGTCAACACACAGTGTTCTGAATCAGAATGTTTATTCATTTTCTTCATATATATATGGCACTGTCACTGAGTCTACAGTAGATATATATGGCACTGTCACTGAGTCTACAGTAGATATATATGGCACTGTCACTGAGTCTACAGTAAATATATATGGCACTGTCACTGAGTCTACAGTAAATCTATATGGCACTGTCACTGAGTCTACAGTAAATATATATGGCACTGTCACTGAGTCTACAGTAAATATATATGGCACTGTCACTGAGTCTACAGTAAATATATATGGCACTGTCACTGAGTCTACAGTAAATACATATGGCACTGTCACTGTGTCTACAGTAAATATATATGGCACTGTCACTGAATCTACAGTAAATCTATATGGCACTGCCACTGAGTCTACAGCAAATATATATGGCACTGTCACTGAGTCTACAGTAAATATATAAGGCACTGTCACTGAGTCTACAGTAAATATATATGGCACTGTCACTGTGTCTACAGTAAATCTATATGGCACTGTCACTGAGTCTACAGTTGATCTATATGGCACTGTCACTGAGTCTACAGTAAATCTATATGGCACTGTCACTGAGCCTACAGTAAATATATGTACAATACCAGTCAAAAGTTTGGACACATTGTCACGATTTCCACCGAAGGTGGCTCCTCTCCCTGTTCGGGTGGTGCTCGGCGGTCGTCGTCGCCGGTCTACTAGCTGCCACTGATCCATTTGTCTTTTTTGTTTGGTCTTGTCTGTTTTGTTTGTGCACCTGTTCCTTGTTTAGGTTAATTAGTGTGCTTATTTATTTTCTCCTTTCCCGCTTTGTTTCGTGCAGGTTAATTTTTGTTTCCCTGTTTCTATGTTGGGCAACGTCATTTTTTGTTCATGTATTTCATTCTGGGTTTTCCTAGATTGTTTATTCTAGTGCTGTTTACGGACTGTGTATTTTTGTCCTGGCCCTGTATGTTTTTTGATGGACTCATTAAACATTTTTTTTTTATCTACTTCTCTCCTGCGCCTGACTCCTACACCCACCTCTCTTAGAGAGTTCTGACACACATCTACTCAGGGTTTTTCTTTATTTTACTATTTTCTACATTGTAGAATAATAGTGAAGACATCGAAACTATGAAATTACACATATGGAATCATGTAGTAACCAAAAAAGTGTTAAACAAATCAAAATATATTTTCTATTTGATTATTCTTCAAAGTAGCCACCCTTTGCCTTGAAGACAGCTTTTCCCACTCTTTGCATTGTCACGTCCTGACCATAGAAGCTTTTATTTTCTATGGTAGAGTAGGTCAGGGCGTGACGGGCTTTAGATTTTCTATGTTGTTATGTTCTAGTTTCTGTATTTCTATTTTTTTTTGGGGGGGGGGATGATCTCCAATTAGAGGCAGCTGGTTATCGTTGTCTCTAATTGGAGATCATACTTAAGTAGTTGTTTTTCCCACCTGGGTTTGTGGGAGATTATATTTTGAGTTAGTGTATGTTGCACCTCTTCATCACGCTTTATTGTTTTTGTTCATTAGTTTATTTGTATATCTTGCATAGTTTCACAGTGAAAATAAAATGTGGAACGATACACACGCTGCACTTTAGTCCGCTCCTTCATACGACAATCGTGACAGGCATTCTCTCAATCAACTTCAGGAATGCATTTCAATTAACAGCCTTGTTAAAGGTTAATTTATGGAATTTCTTTCCTTCTTAATGCATTTGAGCCAATCAGTTGTGTTGTGACAAGGTAGGGGTGGTATACAGAAGATAGCCCAATTTGGTAACAGACCAAGTCCATATTATGGCAAGAACAGCTCAAATAAGCAAAGAGAAATGACAGTACATCATCACTTTAAGACATGAAGGTCAGTCAATCCGTAACATTTCAAGAACATTTCAAGTTTCGTCAAGTGCAGTTGCAAAAACCATCAAGCGCTATGATGAAACTGGCTATGATGTGGACCGCCACAGGAAAGGATGACCCAGAGTTACCTCTGCTGAAGAGGGTAAGTTCATTAAAGTTACCAGCCTCAAATTGCAGCCCAAATAAATGCTTCACAGAGTTCAAGTAACAGACACATCTCAACATTAACTGTTCAGAGGAGACTGTGTGAATCAGGCCTTTCATGGTCGAATTGCTGCAAAGAAACCACTACTAAAGGACACCAATAAGAAGAAGAGACTTGCTTGGGCCAAGAAACACGAGCAATGGACATTAGACAGGTGGAAATCTTTCGTTTGGACTGATGAGTCCAAATTTTTGATTTTTGGTTCCAACCGCCGTGTCTTTGTGAGATGCAGAGTAGGTGAACAGATGATCTCCGCATGTGTGGTTCCATAGAAACACTCCAGACCTTACAGATCTGCAATCAGAGGGCAAGGGTCAGAGTTAGGGAAAGGGAGGGGAGCATTTTGGGAACAGCTTGATTGGTTTGCATGACTAAATTCACCGTTGACATGTTGTCATATCCAAAGCCACTGAGTCTACAGTAAGTAGTGTTTCTATGGAGCATCCTCCATAGAGCCAGAGTGTGGTTCATTCAGAGATCAATGTTATGTCAGGAGAGCGTTTGGTTTGCATGACTGAATTCACCTGTGACACATATGCATGTTGTCATATCCGATATCGACGGCTAAAAAGATGGTAGCGTGAGGGAGAATGATGGCCTGATTATGTCTGGCTTATGCAATGTTATATGTCATTGTCCTACTTTAAACCAAACAGTAATTCGGCACACCTGATTTAGGCTTTTATCACTCTTATGTACTTGTAGTATCATTTTATCAGTCTTTATGTAGTAGTAGTATGATTGTATTACTCTATGTAGTAGTAGTATGATTGTATTACTCTTTATGTAGTAGTAGTATGATTGTATTACTCTTTATGTAGTAGTAGTGTCACGACTTCCGCCGAAGTCGGCTCCTCTCCTTGTTCGATCGGCGTTCGGCGTTCGACGTCACCGGCATTCTAGCCATCGCCGCTCCATTTTTCATTGTTCCATTTGTTTTGTCTTGTTCCCTGCACACCTGATTTTCATTCCCCAATCACACTGCATGTATTTATTCCTCTGTTCTCCCTCATGTCTTTGTGTGTGATTGTTTTGTGTTACGTGTCATTTTTGACTGTGCTATTTCTGTTGTGCGTTTATTCCGTGTTTTAAATCACAAGGTATGTTTATTTGTTTGTACTTTATTATTGTGACTGTTTGCGCGTTTTTGCACTTTGGCATATTGGCTGGAGGTTTTCGACGCAGTGGCGTCCGTCTGTTGGTTTCTCCTGCCTAAATAAAGTGTGCGCCTGTTCACAACTCTCTGCTCTCCTGCACCTGACTCCGCTCCAGTACACACACCAAGTAGTATAATTGTATCACCGTTTACGTAGTATGATTTTGCTTACAAATCTATGTAATGCTCAATCAATAAATCAAATGTATTTTTTAAAGCACTTTTTACATCAGCAGTTGTCACACAGACCTTTACAGATACCCAGCCTAAACCCCCAAAGAGCAAGCATTGCAGATACAGATGCACAGTGGCTTTATGAATGCTCCATGAGGCCTTTATGAATGTTCTATGAAGCCTTTATGAATTCTCTATGAAGCCTGTACAGGTTGTTGCTTGTTTAAAGTGTGACCTACTGTACATAACATCTTTATACAGTATAGCAGCTTAGATCAGTAAACTCCTCTAGAGGTCATTCAGTTAAACAGTATAGCAGCTTAGATCAGTAAACTCCTCTAGAGGTCATTCAGTTAAACTGTACCAGTATCAAATTAAATCAAAATGAAATGCTTACTTACAAGCCCTTAACCAACAATGCAGTTTTAAGAAAATATATTTACTAAATAAACTAAAGTAAATATATATATTTTTTAAACTAACACAATAAAATAACAATAATGAGGCTATATACAGGGGGTACCGGTACCGAGTCAATAGTCAAGGTAATTTGTACATGTAGGTAGGGGTAAAGTGACTATGCATAGATAATAAACAGCGAATAGCAGCAGTGTAAAAACAAAAGGGGGGGAGGGGTCTGTCAATGCAAATAGTCCAGGTGGCCATTTGATGAATTGTTCAGCAGTCTTATGGCTTGGGGGTAGAAGCTGTTAAGAAACCTTTTGGACCCAGACTTGGTGCTTCGGTACTGCTTGCCATGTGGCAGCAGAGAGAACAGTCTATGACTTGGGTGACTGGAATGTTTTTGTCCTTCCTCTGGCACCGCCTGGTATATAGATCCTGGATGGCAGGAAGCTTGGCCCCAGTGATGCACAGGGTTGTACGTACAACCCTCTGTAGTACCTTACGGTCAGATGCCAAACAGTTGCCATACCAGGCCGTGATGCAACTGGTCAAGATACTCTCGATGGTGCAGCTGTAGAACTTGTTGAATATCTGGGAACCTATGCCAAATCTTTTTAGTCTCCTGAGAGGGAAAAGGCATTGTTGTGCCCTCTTCACAACATTCTTGGTGTGTTTGGATCATGATAGTTTTTTGGTGATGTGGACACCAAGGAACTTAACTCTCGACCCGCTCCACTAGACCCCCGTCGATGTGAATGGGGGTGTGTTCGGCCCTCCTTTTGCTGTAGTCCACGATCATCTCTTTTGTCTTGCTCACGCTGAGGGAGAAGTTGTTGTCCTGGCACCACACTGCCAAGGCTCTGACCTCCTTTCCTACAGGCTGTTTCATTGATGTCGGTGATCAGACCTACCACCATTGTGTCGTCTGCAAACTTAATGATGGTATTGGAATCGTGCTTGGCCACGCAGTTGTGGGTGAACAGGGAGTACAGGAGGGGACTAAGCACCCACCCCTGAGGGGCTCCCGTGTTGAGGATCAGCGTGGCAGATGTGTTGTTGCCTACTTTCACCGCCTGGGGGCAACCCGTCAGAAAGTCCAGGATCCAGTTGAAGAGGGAGGTGTTTAGTCCCATGGTCCTTAGCTTAGTGATGAGCTTTAAGGGCACTATGGTGTTGAGCACTGAGCCGTAGTCAATGAACAGCATTCTGACATAGGTGTTCCTTTTGTCCAGGTGGGAAAGGGCAGTATGGATTGCGATTGAGATTATGTCATCTGTGGATCTGTTGGAGCGGTATGCGAATTGGCGTGGGTCTAGGGTTTCCGGCATGATGCTGTTGATGTGAGCCATGACCAGCCTTTCAAAGCACTTCATGGCCACTGACATGAGTGCTATGGGGCGGTAGTCATTTAGCCAGGTTATCCAGACTAACAGAACAGGTCAGTGAACAGAACAGCAGACAGTTCTACATCAGGAGTGACAGATCAATAGCTCATAGTTTTTCCTTCATGGCTACCGACGTGAGTGCTACGGGGCGGTAGTCATTTAGCCAGGTTATCCAGACTAACAGAACAGCTGACAGTTCTACATCAGGAGTGACAGATCAATAACTTATTATCTACTGTAGCCGTAGCCTATGGACAAGTCATAAATTCTACCCTATTCCCTATATAGTGCACTACTTTTGACCAGGGCCCATTGTGCTAAATGGTAGCCAATGGGTCCTGGTCAAAAGTAGTACACTTGATTGGGAATAGGGTGTCATTTGTGACGCAGACCTATGTTTGATCCTGTGAGAAGAACAGGGTCATAAATGATAGGCCTGTCTCTATTGATTGACAGACCTTTCTCAACAATGTTGACGGGTGCCTTTAGTGTGTTCTAAAAGTATGTGGAAATAGAAATAGATGTTTCCATTTGTTTCCATAGAAATAGATGTTTCCCTTTGTTTCCATAGAAATATATGTTTCCATTTGTTTCCATAGAAATATATGTTTCCATTTGTTTCCATAGAAATAGATGTTTCCATAGAAATAGTTGTTTCCATAGAAATAGATGTTTCCATTTGGTTCCATGGAAGTAGATGTTTCCATTTGTTTCCATACAAATAGATGTTTCCATAGAAATAGTTGTTTCCATAGAAATAGATGTTTCCATTTATTTCCATAGAAACAGATGTTTCCATTTCCATTAGTCTACAAAATTAAATCTAGAATCGGCTTCCATATATCGCAACAAAGCATCCTTCACTCATGCTGCCAAACATACCCTCGTAAAACTGACTATCCTACCGATCCTTGAATTCGGCAATGTCATTTACAAAATAGCCTCCAACACTCTACTCAGCAAATTGGATGCAGTCTATCACAGTGCCACCTGTTTTGTCACCAAAGCCCCATATTAAACTACCCAACATTGCGACCTGTATGCTCTCGTTGGCTGGTCCTCGCTACATATTCATTGCCAAACCCACTGGCTCCAGGTCATCTATAAGTCTTTGCTAGGTAAAGCGCCGCCTTATCTCAGCTCACTGGTCACCTTAGCAGCACCCACACGTAGCACGCGCTCCAGCAGGTATATCTCACTGGTCACCCCCAAAGCCAATTCCTCCTTTGGCCGCCTTTCCTTCCAGTTCTCTCCTGCCAATGACGGGAACAAATTGCAAAAATCACTAAAGCTGGAGACTCATATCTCCCTCAGTAGCTTTAAGCATCAGCTGTCAGAGCAGCTTACAGATCACTGCACCTGTACATAGCCCATCTGTAAATAGCCCATCCAACTACCTCATCCCCATATTGTTATTTATTTATTTTTGCTCCTTTGCACCCCAGTATCTCTACTTGCACATTCATCTTCTGCACATCTATCACTCCAGTGTTTAATTGCTAAATTATAATTATTTCGCCACTACGGCCTATTTATTGCCTTACCTCCCTAATCTTACCTCATTTGCACACACTGTATATAGACTTTTCTATTGTATTATTGACTGTATGTTTGTTTATTCCATGTTGTAACTCTGTGTTGTTGTTTTTGTCGCACTGCTTTATTTTATCTTGGCCACAGTTGTAAATGAGAACATGTTCTCAACTGGCCTACCTGGTTAAATAAAGGTTAAATGTTAAAAAACATGGAAGGGTGCCTAACACATGGGAACAGTGTGTTGGACTCAGTTCCATTGAGTCCACTCCAGCCATTACAATGAGCCTGTCCTCCTATAGCTTCTCCCACCAGCCTCCTCTGTCTACTGTAACAACAAGTACATCCCTGATACTAACCCTGATCCTCTCCTGTTCATAGTGGCCTTACTGTCTGAAGAGATGCTCCTACTGTAACAACAAGTACATCCCTGATACTAACCCTGATCCTCTAATGTTCATAGTGGCCTTACTGTCTGAAGAGATGCTCCTACTGTAACAACAAGTACATCCCTGGCTCTGACAAGCAAGTGTCCGAGGAAGGGTGCTTAAGGGTGGGTGCCCTGGTTCGGATGGTGTACGAGGTTGTGGAGGTGGGGGGTATCCCCCATTGGAGGCCATGCCCATAGAGAGGGTGTTGACCTGGTCAGTGAGTGAAGGCTAAGGTGCCTGGAGGTCAAAGGCTCCAAGGCGTAAGCTCTACTCTCATGCCCGGAGAGATGGGTGTTCCCCGGAGAGTGGGTGAAGGCCATCACTACCTGGTAACCCAAAATAATACCAGGCCCACAGCTGGACATAGTGCAATTTCTGAGAATTTTTGGACTTAGTAATTTTTCAAGAAAGCTCTGTCACTAACTTACATTGCTGTTTAAAATGTCCAGTGGCGCCCTCTTGTGGAACATCCCGGGTGGGGGGTGTGTGAGAGGGGGGTATGGGGCCGCCTATAGGGTGCTCCCTATCCGGGCATGTAGTTCGAGGGAGTAAGCTCTATTCTCATGCCCGGAGAGATGGGTGTTCCCCGGAGAGTGAGTGAAGGCCTAGAGGCCTGGAGGTCCGTAGTTCCACTGTCCTTAAGGGGGGCAGAGCAGTCGGCCTCTGTGGAGGTTGGCTGCTCTGTCCCCCTTTTTTTTGGCCTGGTAACCCAAAATAATACCAGGCCCACAGCTGGACATAGTGCAATTTCTGAAAGACTCATAGCCTAGTTGCTCCGTTGATGTGATTTATACCACTTTTATCCCAAAGCAAGAAGAATACAAAGATTACATGTTTTTACTGTGCTGCATTGTTTCCTGTGTGTTTTTGTTGAGAATGTAATGTGTTTATTGTCATGTCATCTGTTTTATATGCTAGTTTATCCATTGGAATGGGACCCCCAACTCGTGGTAGACACAATATGTATTGTATCCTACAGAAAGCATTGTTTTTTTTTGGAAGGTCGTGGCTTTTTGGAAGTTCGTGGCTTACCCCACCTAGCCATTCCACTATGAAGCAGCAGAACTGTTGCACACCATGGCCATATCTGATTCCTTCTCTCAGAGTACACAAACATACATGCACATATTCTTTAAAAGTGGAAAAATAGAAGACTGGACACATCTAATATAAGAGACCTTACCACGTCATGTTGGAGTGTCTCCAGAGGGAGACGGAGACCTTACCACGTCATGTTGGAGTGTCTCCAGAGGGAGACGGAGACCTTACCACGTCATGTTGGAGTGTCTCCAGAGGGAGACGGAGACCTTACCACGTCATGTTGGAGTGTCTCCAGAGGGAGACGGAGACCTTACCACGTCATGTTGGAGTGTCTCCAGAGGGAGACGGAGACCTTACCACGTCATGTTGGAGTGTCTCCAGAGGGAGACGGAGACCTTACCACGTCATGTTGGAGTGTCTCCAGAGGGAGACGGAGACCTTACCACGTCATGTTGGAGTGTCTCCAGAGGGAGACGGAGACCTTACCACGTCATGTTGGAGTGTCTCCAGAGGGAGACGGAGACCTTACCACGTCATGTTGGAGTGTCTCCAGAGGGAGACGGAGACCTTACCACGTCATGTTGGAGTGTCTCCAGAGGGAGACGGAGACCTTACCACGTCATGTTGGAGTGTCTCCAGAGGGAGACGGAGACCTTACCACGTCATGTTGGAGTGTCTCCAGAGGGAGACGGAGACCTTACCACGTCATGTTGGAGTGTCTCCAGAGGGAGACGGAGACCTTACCACGTCATGTTGGAGTGTCTCCAGAGGGAGACGGAGACCTTACCACGTCATGTTGGAGTGTCTCCAGAGGGAGACGGAGACCTTACTAAAGCTCAGCCAGGTGTCCCGGTAGGTTTACCAGTCTAAATTCAACCCTCCTCTGTGGGCCGTCGCCTTTAGCTTTAGTGTCTCCATGGGAACATCTGAAATGGCACCCTATTCCCTAAACAGTGCACTGTTTCCAGAGTGCCTAAGGCTGACTATGGAGGGAACAGGGGGCCGTTTTCAGACTCAGGCTGCTCCTCCACCTCCTGGAGTTCAACTCCAACACACAATAGTCTTTGCATTTTTTCTTCTTTCTATTTTAACATCTCTCTGTCTTTCACTCTCTCTCCCTCCCTCTCCCTCCCTCCCTCTCTGTGTCTCTCTCTCTCTCTGTCTCTCTCTCTCTCTGTCTCTCTCTCTCTCTCTCTCTCTCTCTCTGTCTCTCTCTCTGTCTCCCTGTCTCTCTCTGTCTCTCTCTCTCTCTCTCTCCCTGTCTCTCCCTGTCTCTCTCTGTCTCTCTCTGTCTCTCTCTGTCTCTCTCTGTCTCTCTCTGTCTCTCTCTGTCTCTCTCTGTCTCTCTCTGTCTCTCTCTGTCTCTCTCTGTCTCTCTCTCTCTCTCTCTCTCTCTCTCTCTGTCTCTCTCTGTCTCTCCCTGTCTCTCCCTGTCTCTCTCTGTCTCTCTCTCTGTCTCTCTCCCTGTCTCTCTCTCTGTCTCCCTCTCCCTGTCTCTCTCTCTCTCTCTCTCCATGTCTCTCTCTCTGTCTCTGTCTCACTCTGTCTCTGTCTCTCCCTGTCTCTCTCTCTCTCTCTCTCTCTCTCTCTCTCTCTCCATGTCTCTCTCTAACTCTCTCCGTCTCCCTCTGTCTCTCTCTCTGTCTCTCTCTCTCTTTCTCTCTCTCCATGTATCTCTCTCTCATCTTCAGGATCACCTCTGTGTTATTTGGAGGTGGGACTCCTAGCCTGGCCCGCCCATCCACTGTCGCTGCGGTCCTAGAGACAGTTGCCAGGCACGCTGGACTATCAGAGGAGGCGGAGGTCACTCTGGAGGTCAACCCCACCCCCGTAGGAAGCTCTAAGTTGGAGGACATCCTCCATGCTGGTGTCAACCATTTTTCCATCGGGGTGCAGGTGAGATTAAGGCTGGTGTTCAGTCAGTTGCACATAGTAGATTTCCAGAAAGCGTTCTCAGAAGTGTTGAAGTACGTCCTTCTACTGTACATCCCCTGGGCTATAAGATTAATGGGAACAGTTAGGCTAGCAACCCTTTCCCATAAAACCTTTTCTGCTACGGAAACCTAAACAACAGAAAACATTGTTAATGGTGGAAAGGGAGGAAGGAGAGGAGGAGTCCATGGAGGATAAGAGTGTGATGCAATACAGTCAGTCACTGATCACTAGCTTTGTTCTGAACAGTCAGTCACTGATCACTAGCTTTGTTCTGAACAGTCAGTCACTGATCACTAGCTTTGTTCTGAACAGTCAGTCACTGATCACTAGCTTTGTTCTGAACAGTCAGTCACTGATCACTAGCTTTGTTCTGAACAGTCAGTCACTGATCACTAGCTTTGTTCTGAACAGTCAGTCACTGATCACTAGCTTTGTTCTGAACAGTCAGTCACTGATCACTAGCTTTGTTCTGAACAGGCGGCCACTGATCACTAGCTTTGTTCTGAACAGTCAGTCACTGATCACTAGCTTTGTTCTGAACAGGCGGCCACTGATCACTAGCTTTGTTCTGAACAGGCGGCCACTGATCACTAGCTTTGTTCTGAACAGTCAGTCACTGATCACTAGCTTTGTTCTGAACAGTCAGTCACTGATCACTAGCTTTGTTCTGAACAGTCAGTCACTGATCACTAGCTTTGTTCTGAACAGTCAGTCACTGATCACTAGCTTTGTTCTGAACAGTCAGTCACTGATCACTAGCTTTGTTCTGAACAGTCAGTCACTGATCACTAGCTTTGTTCTGAACAGTCAGTCACTGATCACTAGCTTTGTTCTGAACAGTCAGTCACTGATCACTAGCTTTGTTCTGAACAGTCAGGCCACTGATCACTAGCTTTGTTCTGAACAGTCAGTCACTGATCACTAGCTTTGTTCTGAACAGTCAGTCACTGATCACTAGCTTTGTTCTGAACAGTCAGTCACTGATCACTAGCTTTGTTCTGAACAGGCGGCCACTGATCACTAGCTTTGTTCTGAACAGGCGGCCACTGATCACTAGCTTTGTTCTGAACAGTCGGCCACTGATCACTAGCTTTGTTCTGAACAGGCGGCCACTGATCACTAGCTTTGTTCTGAACAGTCAGTCACTGATCACTAGCTTTGTTCTGAACAGTCAGTCACTGATCACTAGCTTTGTTCTGAACAGTCAGTCACTGATCACTAGCTTTGTTCTGAACAGTCAGTCACTGATCACTAGCTTGTTCTGAACAGTCAGTCACTGATCACTAGCTTTGTTCTGAACAGTCAGTCACTGATCACTAGCTTTGTTCTGAACAGGCGGCCACTGATCACTAGCTTTGTTCTGAACAGTCGGTCACTGATCACTAGCTTTGTTCTGAACAGGCGGCACTGATCACTAGCTTTGTTCTGAACAGGCGGCCACTGATCACTAGCTTTGTTCTGAACAGGCACTGATCACAGCTTTGTTCTGAACAGTCAGTCACTGATCACTAGCTTTGTTCTGAACAGTCAGTCACTGATCACTAGCTTTGTTCTGAACAGTCAGTCACTGATCACTAGCTTTGTTCTGAACAGTCAGTCACTGATCACTAGCTTTGTTCTGAACAGTCAGTCACTGATCACTAGCTTTGTTCTGAACAGTCAGTCACTGATCACTAGCTTTGTTCTGAACAGTCAGTCACTGATCACTAGCTTTGTTCTGAACAGTCAGTCACTGATCACTAGCTTTGTTCTGAACAGGCGGCCACTGATCACTAGCTTTGTTCTGAACAGTCAGTCACTGATCACTAGCTTTGTTCTGAACAGTCAGTCACTGATCACTAGCTTTGTTCTGAACAGTCAGTCACTGATCACTAGCTTTGTTCTGAACAGGCGGTCACTGATCACTAGCTTTGTTCTGAACAGGCGGCCACTGATCACTAGCTTTGTTCTGAACAGGCGGCCACTGATCACTAGCTTTGTTCTGAACAGGCGGCCACTGATCACTAGCTTTGTTCTGAACAGGCGGCCACTGATCACTAGCTTTGTTCTGAATAGGCGGCCACTGATCACTAGCTTTGTTCTGAACAGGCGGCCACTGATCACTAGCTTTGTTCTGAACAGGCGGCCACTGATCACTAGCTTTGTTCTGAACAGGCGGTCACTGATCACTAGCTTTGTTCTGAACAGTCAGTCACTGATCACTAGCTTTGTTCTGAACAGTCAGTCACTGATCACTAGCTTTGTTCTGAACAGGCGGCCACTGATCACTAGCTTTGTTCTGAACAGGCGGCCATGTCTCCCTGTACCAGCTGACCCTGGAGAGAGGCATGTCTTTCCTTACTGACACTGAGAGTTTTTGTGCGTGGGTATTTAGAAGTTGAATTGACAGGTACAGATGACAAAATGAGATGGGGAGATGGAGGAGAGGACTACAGGAGAGACAGTAGCAGGAACACCGCCCCCAGCAGACTGAGTTTGCAGATATTTTGAAGAAGGTTTTACTTGCAGGGACTGTGATATGTGGTTGTTTTTACTTACTGTAGTTGAATTAGTAGCTGTAGTGATTGACAGGTAATAGGTATCCAAATGAATATATGACCTGACTGTAAGTCACTCTGGATAAGAGATTCTGCTGCTAAATGACTCCAATGTAAACATGTCAACTGCAGGCACACAGCTCTTCAGACAGGTCCAGAAAGGCCAACTGAGCGTGCCCAGTGATGACATCACCGCTGTCATGTATGAATCAGCCAGGAGGATTCTTCAGAAGTGAGGCTATCTGCAGTATGAGGTGTCCAACTTTGCAAGAAATGTAAGTTCTACTCTCTTTCTCTCTGTGTGTGTGTGTCCTTGTGTCTGTCCTACCACTGTGCTATAGAATAAATTAATTTAGTAGAAAACCCTGCTGTAGAAATACCTTTAGTAGAAAACCCTGCTGTAGAAATACCTTTAGTAGAAAACCCTGCAGTAGAAATTCATTTAGTAGAAAACCCTGCAGTAGAAATACCTTTAGTAGAAAACCCTGCAGTAGAAATACCTTTAGTAGAAATTCATTTAGTAGAAAACCCTGCTGTAGAAATACCTTTAGTAGAAAACCCTGCAGTAGAAATACCTTTAGTAGAAAACCCTGCTGTAGAAATACCTTTAGTAGAAAACTCTGCAGTAGAAACACCAGGCTATTCTCTGTGCTGTATTGGTTGTCATAACTATTGAATATGAATATTACCTGCTACAGTCAGCACACATCAGTAATATACCTTGTATATTTTCTGTTTGTTTTGAAGGGTGCCATCAGCCAACACAATATGAGCTACTGGAAGGCCAGTCAGTACCTTGGAGTGGGCCCAGGTGAGTTAATAGTGCTTTATGAATGCTCTATAACACCTTTATGAATGCTCTATAAAGACTTTATGAATGCTTTATAACACCTTTATGAATGCTCTATAAAGACTTTATGAATGCTTTATAACACCTTTATGAATGCTTTATAAAGACTTTATGAATGCTCTATAACACCTTTATGATTGCTCTATAACACCTTTATGAATGCTAATACCTTTATGAATGCTCTATAACACTGTTATGAATGCTCTATAACAGCGATATGAATGATCAATAGCGCCGTTGTGAATGCTCTATAAAGACTTTATGAATGCTCTATAACACTGTTATGAATGCTCTATAAAGACGTTATGAATGCTCTATAACACCGTTATGAATGCTCTATAAAGCCTTTATCTGTGGTTGTGTATTTGAAGTGGGACTCTTCTGTCTGCCAGGTGCCCATGGTCGCTTCGTCCCCCATGGAGAGGGGGATGTGTGTCGAGAGGCCCGTACCCAGACTCTGGAGCCTGATGTCTGGTTGAGAGAGGTGCAGCAGAGGGGTCACGGGACTCGACGCAGGATACCCCTCACCCACCTGGGACTGTGAGTCAACTACTTTCCGCTTCAGGCTGTTTACCTGCAGAGTTCACACCGTGCTGCTCATTAAAGGGATAATCCACTCCAGAATGAAACTCCTGTCAATTTGTTAATAATCTATGATCTCTGAGTGGGTAAGATAACTATTTTCACCATGATTTGACTTCTAAGTGGTCCATCTGTGCAAACAGAAAATCGTGTCGTGCCACGTCATCGCGATAAGCTTCTCGTCACTAGATTGGGAATAACAAACTATCACATTTCATGATGCTTAAAAAATCAGTAAGTGCACTGTCAATATCAGCCACTAGAGGGCATAGACAGACTGGTGGACTGAGTCAGCTGATCTACTGTCTGCTCTTCAGACTGTTCCCCTGCAGAGTTCATACGGTGCTGCACATTAATGACCTACTTCTAATAATACTGTTCCCCTGCAGAGTTCATACGGTGCTGCACATTAATGACCTACTAATAATACTGTTCACCTGCAGAGTTCATACGGTGCTGCACATTAATGACCTACTTCTAATAATACTGTTCACCTGCAGAGTTCATACGGTGCTGCACATTAATGACCTACTTCTAATAATACTGTTCACCTGCAGAGTTCATACGGTGCTGCACATTAATGACCTACTTCTAATAATACTGTTCACCTGCAGAGTTCATACGGTGCTGCACATTAATGACCTACTTCTAATAATACTGTTCACCTGCAGAGTTCATACGGTGCTGCACATTAATGACCTACTTCTAATAATACTGTTCACCTGCAGAGTTCATACGGTGCTGCACATTAATGACCTACTTCTAATAATACTGTTCACCTGCAGAGTTCATACGGTGCTGCACATTAATGACCTACTTCTAATAATACTGTTCCCCTGCAGAGTTCATACGGAGCTGCACATTAATGACCTACTTCTAATAATACTGTTCCCCTGCAGAGTTCATACGGAGCTGCACATTAATTACCTAATTCTAATAATACTGCAGACTCACTCATAGCATGGGATTCTATTCAAGGGTTGTATTTGTACATCAAGTGCTCACGCTACAGAAACAGGAAATGCTGCCCTATGGGCCATTCTGACTCGGACAAGGCTTCATTTCTCACAGCATGGCAGATGATATTCTGTAGCAATTTGTTAACTTTATTCAACTGATTGCAGATTGGAGAAAGTGTTGGTCATGGGACTGCGTTTGGTTGACAGCATCACTCAGCAGGTAATCTCGGTTAACCCAGAATACTGACGGCATCACTCACCAGGTAATCTCGGCTAACCCAGAATACTGACGGCATCACTCACCAGGTAATCTCGGTTAACCCAGAATACTGACGGCATCACTCACCAGGTAATCTCGGTTAACCCAGAATACTGACGGCATCACTCACCAGGTAATCTCAGCTAACCCAGAATACTGACGGCATCACTCACCAGGTAATCTCGGTTAACCCAGAATACTGACGGCATCACTCACCAGGTAATCTCGGTTAACCCAGAATACTGACGGCATCACTCACCAGGTAATCTCGGTTAACCCAGAACCAAAGTCTCACATAATTTGGTCAGTGTCACGTCCTGACCAGCAGAGGGAGCAATTGTATTCGTTTTGGTCAGGACGTGGCAGGTTTTTGTGTGTTAAGTGTTGTGTTGGTGATTAGGACTCTCAATTGAAGGCAGGTGTGTTGAGTTGCCTTTGATTGGGAGTTCTATATAGTAGTGTGTGTTTTTCTTTGGGGTTGTGGGTAGTTGTTCTTGCATTGCGTTCTGTGTGCCTGCAAGACTGTTGCTGTCGTGTATTGTTTTTGTCCGGTGGATACTTTACTCCTTTTTGAATTCAAATATGAGTATCCACATTCCCGCTGCGCCTTGGTCCATTTCTGAAGACAGCTGTTACAGAACTACCCACCACAAAAGGACCAAGCAGCGGAAGAGGAAGGAGCCACAGGAGTACAGCGTGATGGACCAATGGACGTGGGAACAAATCCTGGACGGAGAGGGACCATGGACTCAGGCTGGGGATTATCGCCTCCCGCAGTGGGAGATTGAAGCGGCGAGAGCGGAGAGGCGATTCTATGAGGAGAGAGAGCGCAACGAACAGGTGGAGGCAGCCAGAAGAGCGGAGGCAGCAGGAAAAGGGAGCGAACGTTATGCTGGAACACGGCTGGCGAGGAAGCCGGAGAGGCATCCCCAAGAAAATATTTGGGGGGGGGGCACACGGGTAGTTTGGCCAGGCCAAGGAAGAGCCGTAAGCCAGCTACCCGTGATTACAGGGAGGTGCGTATGAGGTGGAGGGCGCCATGTTTCGCTGAGGTACGCACCATCTCGTCTATACGTACGCACAGCCCAGTCCGCCCTGTACCAGTGCTCCGCATGTGCCAGGGCGAGGTGAGCATCGAGCCGGAAGGGGTGATGCCAACACTGCGCTCAAGACCGCCAGTGCACCTCTACGGTCCGGCGTTTCCCGCTATACGCACTAGCATGGAGGTGCGTGTCTCCAGGCTGGCACGTCCAGTACCAGCCCCACGCATCAGGCGTCTAGTGCGTCAGCCCAGCCCCGCCAGTCACGAGTCGCCAGAGCTGCCCGCCAGTCACGAGTCGCCAGAGCTGCCCGCCAGTCACGAGTCGCCAGAGCTGCCCGCCAGTCACGAGTCGCCAGAGCTGCCCGCCAGTCACGAGTCGCCAGAGCTGCCCGCCAGTCACGAGTCGCCAGAGCTGCCCGCCAGTCACGAGTCGCCAGAGCTGCCCGCCAGTCACGAGTCGCCAGAGCTGCCCGCCAGTCACGAGTCGCCAGAGCTGCCCGCCAGTCACGAGTCGCCAGAGCTGCCCGCCAGTCACGAGTCGCCAGAGCTGCCCGCCAGTCACGAGTCGCCAGAGCTGCCCGCCAGTCACGAGTCGCCAGAGCTGCCCGCCAGTCACGAGTCGCCAGAGCTGCCCGCCAGTCAGGAGTCGCCAGAGCTGCCCGCCTGCCCGGAGTCGCCAGAGCTGCCCGCCTGCCCGGAGTCGCCAGAGCTGCCCGCCTGCCCGGAGTCGCCAGAGCTGCCCGCCTGCCCGGAGTCGCCAGAGCGGCCCGCCTGCCCGGAGTCGCCAGAGCGGCCCGCCTGCCCGGAGTCGCCAGAGCGGCCCGCCTGCCCGGAGTCGCCAGAGCGGCCCGCCTGCCCGGAGTCGCCAGAGCGGCCCGCCTGCCCGGAGCCGCCAGAGCGGCCCGCCTGCCCGGAGCCGCCAGAGCGGCCCGCCTGCCCGGAGCCGCCAGAGCTGCCCGCCTGCCCGGAGCCGCCAGAGCGGCCCGCCTGCCCGGAGCCGCCAGAGCGGCCCGCCTGCCCGGAGCCGCCAGAGCGGCCCGCCTGCCCGGAGCCGCCAGAGCGGCCCGACTGCCCGGAGCCGCCAGAGCGGCCCGCCTGCCCGGAGCCGCCAGAGCGGCCCGCCTGCCCGGAGCCGCCAGAGCGGCCCGCCTGCCCGGAGCCGCCAGAGCGGCCCGCCTGTCCTCCGGCCCAGCCCGTGTGGCCCGCCTGTCCTCCGGCCCAGCCCGTGTGGCCCGCCTGTCCTCCGGCCCAGCCCGTGTGGCCCGCCTGTCCTCCGGCCCAGCCCGAGTGGCCCGCCTGTCCTCCGGCCCAGCCCGAGTGGCCCGCCTGTCCTCCGGCCCAGCCCGAGTGGCCCGCCTGTCCTCCGGCCCAGCCCGAGTGGCCCGCCTGTCCTCCGGCCCAGCCCGAGTGGCCCGCCTGCCCGGATCTGCCAGGGTGCCCCGCCTGTCCTCCGGCCCAGCCCGAGTGGCCCTCCTGTCCTCCGGCCCAGCCCGAGTGGCCCGCCTGTCCTCCGGCCCAGCCCGAGTGGTCCGTCTGCCAGGGTCAGCCCGAGTGGCCCGTCTGCCCGGCGCAGCTATCGGCACCACCGAAGTGGGCAACGCCGAAGGTGGAGCGAGGTCCACGTCCCGCACCTGAGCCACCTCCAGGATAGGTGGGTTGGGGAGGGAGGGTGTAGCACAGTGCCGTCGTTGACGGCAGCCACCCTCCCTTCCCTCTCTTATTGTTTAGGGGTTATTGTTTATGGGTTTTGTTGGGGTATTGGGGATTTTTTTGTGTTTTTTTTGTAAGGTGCATTCCGGGGTCTGCACCTTGAGGGGGGGTACTGTCACGTCCTGACCAGCAGAGGGAGCAATTGTATTCGTTTTGGTCAGGACGTGGCAGGTTTTTGTGTGTTAATTGTTGTGTTGGTGATTAGGACTCCCAATTGAAGGCAGGTGTGTTGAGTTGCCTTTGATTGGGAGTCCTATATAGTAGTGTGTGTTTTTCTTTGGGGTTGTGGGTAGTTGTTCTTGCATTGCGTTCTGTGTGCCTGCAAGACTGTTGCTGTCGTGTATTGTTTTTGTCCGGTGGATACTTTACTCCTTTTTGAATTAAAATATGAGTATCCACATTCCCGCTGCGCCTTGGTCCATTTCTGAAGACAGCTGTTAGTCAGATTATGTTTATATAGTCTGTCCACATACTATACAGTGTATATATATATAGCATATACTGTGTATGTATGTATATATATATATATATATACATATACACAGTATATGCTATAGCAAGAGGAGGTTTCAGTTGTTTCTAGATTCATTGTTTGCATCAATAGGGGCCATCAGTGATAAAAGCATTTTTTAACCTGATGTTGTGTTCAGTATTTGTACGTTCCACACCGTTTTTTCTGATTAACCTTTCTTTCTGTCTTTATGTCTCTGGTTCACCTTTCTTCCTGTCTACATCTGTCTTTGTCTCTGGTTCACCTTTCTTCCTGTCTACATCTGTCTTTATGTCTCTAGTTCACCTTTCTTTCTATCTACATCTGTCTTTATGTCTCTGATTCATGCTATTTCTGTGGCAGCATTGGCAGTTGTTCAGTCCCAGGGCAGATCTACTCCAGATTCTCAGCTCATCCTCTGAAGTACAAGACCTTCAACAGACAGGTCTTCTAATCCTGGATGACAGGTAACCCAGACCTTCCACAGACAGGTCTTCTAATCCTGGATGACAGGTAACCCAGACCTTCAGCAGACAGGTCTTCTAATCCTGGATGACAGGTAATCAAGACCTTCAACAGATAGGCCTTCTAATCCTGGATGACAGGTAACCCAGACCTTCAGCAGACAGGTCTTCTAATCCTGGATGACAGGTAACCCAGACCTAACCCAGACCTTCTAATCCTGGATGACAGGTAACCCAGACCTTCAACAGACAGGCCTTCTAATCCTGGATGACAGGTAACCCAGACCTTCAACAGACAGGTCTTCTAAGCCTTATAACTTGTGGTTTGTTTAAAGTGGGACCCAGTAGTTGTATCTCCGTGTCTGTATGAGTCTATTTGAATCAGCTGTGTAGTGGTAGGGGCAAAAACCAAAACGTGTACCCCTTGGGGTCCCCGGGACTGAGTTTGGGAAACACTGACAACCCCTTTTGTCTTGTGTGTAGGGGTCTGCGGTGCTCGTGGCAGGGCCTGGCCTTACTGGACAGCATGTTACCCACTCTGCTGCTGCTGCTGGAGGCCTACACCCAGGGGCTCCAGGAGCAGCAGGCCAGGGGGGCCACCATAGGAGACCAGAGAGATGGAGGACAGAGGGTCTCCAAGCCTGGCTGACAGACAGGGGAGACTGACCCGGAGACTGACCCGGAGACTGACCCGGAGACCGACCCGGAGACTGACCCGGAGACTGACCCGGAGACCGACCCGGCAGCCACTATGAACTGTAGATACTGGTCAAATCTACCATCTACACTGATGAAGTAGATCAGCTGCAGTAAGATGACACTAAACTGTAGGCACCATGTTCTGATCAGTGACAGGTTAGATGGGCCTGAGATGCTGATAAAGCTCTGTACAGGATATTTACAGTTGAACAGGATGCTGTCGGGACTCAGGAAAGGTTCTCCACACCATGTCCTCTATGAACAAATCATCCTCTACCCCTTCAATGTAGTAGAGGTAATCTCACACACACACACACACACACACACACACACACGAGCACACACACACACACACACACGAGCACACACACACACACACACGAGCACACACACACACGACAAGCAGTTACCAAAAGCAGCAGTTAAATAGGTTGTTTATGAAGGTTAGCGTGCCACGGACTCCAGTTTCTCCACGCTTATCTAGTTATCTGTCATCAGAGCTGTAGTGAACCACTGTTATTGTCAAGGTCCCTCTACTGGAGCTCTGCTTCCCCATCATCATAGTGTGAGAAGATGCAGGGGGCAGGATCACCTGGCAGAGACAGAGAGTGTGTGTGTGTGTGTGTGTGTGTGTGTGTGTGTGTGTGTGTGTGTGTGTGTGTGTGTGTGTGTGTGTGTGTGTGTGTGTGTGTGTGTGTGTGTGTGTGTGTGTGTGTGTGTGTTTGGGCAGAGTGACGTGGTCGTGGTCCCTGTATCTGGCCCAGGTGCAGAGCAGATCCCAGATTAGACAGACAGGCTTAAACCTTCTGTTGTCCATCAGCTGTGATGAAAGGCTTGGTCTGACAGGTACACAGCATGTTAATTTTATTTATTTTACCTTTATTTAACCAGGTAGGCTAGTTGAGAACAAGATCTCATTTACAACTGCGACCTGGCCAAGGTAAAGCATAGCAATTCGACACATACAACAACACAGAGTTACACATGGAATAAACAAAACATACAGTCAATAATACAGTAGAACAAAATAAAACAAAAAGTGTATATACAGTGAGTGCAAATGAGGTAAGTTAAGGCAATTAAATAGGCCATGGTGGCGAAGTAATTACAATATAGCAATTAAACACTGGAATGGTAGATGTGCAGAACATGAATGTACAAGTAGAGATACTGGGGTGCAAAGGAGCAAGATAAATAAATAAATACAGTATGGGGATGAGGAAGTTGGATGGGCTATTTATAGATGGGCTATGTACAGGTGCAATGATCTGTGAGCTGCTCTGACAGCTGGTGCTTAAAGCTACTGAGGGAGATATGAGTCTCCAGCTTCAGAGATTTTTGCAGTTCGTTCCAGTCATTGGCAGCAGAGAACTGGAAGGAAAGGCGGCCAGAGGAGGAATTGGCTTTGGGGGTGACCAGTGAAATATACCTGCTGGAGCGCGTGCTACGAGTGGGTGCTGCTATGGTGACCAGTGAGCTGAGATAAGGCGGCGCTTTACCTAGCAGGGTCTTGTAGATAACCTGTAGCCAGTGGGTTTGGCGACAAGTATGAAGCGAGGGCCCTTCTCTATACAGAGAAAGGCCCTGTGTTGACCTGTCTAGAGAAGGACCCTGTGTTGACCTGTCTAGAGAAGGGCCCTGTGTTGACCTGTATAGAGAAGGGCCCTGTGTTGACCTGTCTAGAGAAGGACCCTGTGTTGACCTGTCTAGAGAAGGGCCCTGTGTTGACCTGTATAGAGAAGGGCCCTGTGTTGACCTGTATAGAGAAGGGCCCTGTGTTGACCTGTATAGAGAAGGCCCTGTGTTGACCTGTATAGAGAAGGCCCTGTGTTGACAAGGCCCTGTGTTGACCTGTATAGAGAAGGGCCCTGTGTTGACCTGTCTAGAGAAGGGCCCGGTGTTGACCTGTCTAGAGAAGGGCCCTGTGTTGACCTGTCTAGAGAAGGGCCCTGTGTTGACCTGTCTAGAGAAGGGCCCTGTGTTGACCTGTATAGAGAAGGCCCTGTGTTGACCTGTCTAGAGATGGGCCCTGTGTTGACCTGTCTAGAGAAGGCCCTGTGTTGACCTGTCTAGAGAAGGCCCTGTGTTGACCTGTCTAGAGAAGGGCCCTGTGTTGACCTGTATCGAGAAGGGCCCTGTGTTGAACTGTATAGAGAAGGGCCCTGTGTTGACCTGTCTAAAGAAGGGCCCGGTGTTGACCTGTTTCAAGGGCCCTGTGTTGACCTGTCTAGAGAAGGGCCCTGTGTTGACCTGTCTAGAGAAGGGCCCTGTGTTGACCTGTCTAGAGAAGGGCCCTGTGTTGACCTGTCTAGAGAAGGGCCCTGTGTTGACCTGTTTCGAGAAGGGCCCTGTGTTGACCTGTTTCGAGAAGGGCCTTGTGTTGAACTGTATAGAGAAGAGCCCTGTGTTGACCTGTCTAAAGAAGGGCCCGGTGTTGACCTGTATAGAGAAGGGCCCTGTGTTGACCTGTCTAGAGAAGGGCCCTGTGTTGACCTGTATAGAGAAGGGCCCTGTGTTGACCTGTATAGAGAAGGGCCCTGTGTTGACCTGTATAGAGAAGGGCCCTGTGTTGACCTGTATAGAGAAGGGCCCTGTGTTGACCTGTATAGAGAAGGCCCTGTGTTGACCTGTATAGAGAAGGGCCCTGTGTTGACCTGTATAGAGAAGGGCCCTGTGTTGACCTGTCTAGAGAAGGCCCTGTGTTGACCTGTATAGAGAAGGCCCTGTGTTGACCTGTATAGAGAAGGCCCTGTGTTGACCTGTCTAGAGAAGGGCCCTGTGTTGACCTGTCTAGAGAAGGGCCCTGTGTTGACCTGTCTAGAGAAGGGCCCTGTGTTGACCTGTCTAGAGAAGGGCCCTGTGTTGACCTGTATAGAGAAGGGCCCTGTGTTGACCTGTCTAGAGAAGGGCCCTGTGTTGACCTGCCTAGAGAAGGGCCCTGTGTTGACCTGTCTAGAGAAGGGCCCTGTGTTGACCTGTCTAGAGAAGGGCCCTGTGTTGACCTGTCTAGAGAAGGGCCCTGTGTTGACCTGTCTAGAGAAGGGCCTGTGTTGACCTGTATAGAGAAGGGCCCTGTGTTGACCTGTATAGAGAAGGGCCCGGTGTTGACCTGTCTAGAGAAGGGCCCGGTGTTGACCTGTCTAGAGAAGGGCCCTGTGTTGACCAGTATAGAGAAGGGCCCTGTGTTGACCTGTCTAGAGAAGGGCCCTGTGTTGACCAGTATAGAGAAGGGCCCTGTGTTGACCAGTATAGAGAAGGGCCCTGTGTTGACCAGTATAGAGAAGGGCCCTGTGTTGACCTGTCTAGAGAAGGGCCCGGTGTTGACCTGTATAGAGAAGGGCCCTGTGTTGACCTGTATAGAGAAGGCCCTGTTGACCTGTATACCGAAGACCCTGTGTTGACCTGTCTAGAGAAGGGCCCTGTGTTGACCTGTATAGAGAAGGGCCCTGTGTTGACCTGTCTAGAGAAGGGCCCTGTGTTGACCTGTCTAGAGAAGGGCCCTGTGTTGACCTGTATAGAGAAGGCCCTGTTGACCTGTATACCGAAGACCCTGTGTTGACCTGTCTAGAGAAGGGCCCTGTGTTGACCTGTATAGAGAAGGGCCCTGTGTTGACCTGTCTAGAGAAGGGCCCTGTGTTGGCACTCTATTCTCTGTGTAGTGTGCTACATTTGACCCATAGGGTTCTGGTCTAAAGTAGTGCATTATGTAGGGAATAGAGTTCCATTTAGGAGACCTCCTTGGTATCATGATAGGCCTATACTCTTGCTGCTCTGTTCTTCAGAAATATTTGGATGAATGATTAGCAGTAATGTGAGCAGATGTTTCCCAGTACTGACACTACTGGGTAATGTTCACCACTCCTACAACGTGCTGCTGAGGTTTTTTTGCATTTCAATAGTGGATCATCTGCAGATGCAGTCAAATTGGAGGCTGTTGACAAGGACCCAATGAATACAAATGAATCATTCATTGATGGACCTCTATGACCCAATATACCAGGCAGGTAGGATCATAGAATGATACATTCTATGGGAAGAATAGTGAAGACCCACACACAGCCTTTAATTGCCTACATAATTGATGAGTTTATTTCCAAAACACAATTTTTTGTAAAAATATTTTTTTAAACCTTTTATTTAACTAAGCACGTTTTCACATTTGTGTTTTTTCATCAGAAATTATGTCTGTAAAATATTATTGTTATTATTCATAGATATTGTTCTTATTTTTTTAATAGTAGATTTTAGATGTGTATGAAAATGTTTGTTTTTTTGCGAAACACTACAGTTTAGCTGGAATGTTCCTATCCTGTATATTTGACTGTGATATGTGGTCGTCTCACCATATCTTAAGATTAATGCACTGGATAAGAGCATCTGCTAAATGACTACAATTTGAAATTTAATTGTTTTACATACAGATCTCAAATTACTGTATTGAATAATTGTTTACCTTTTTTTATTTGTCACGTATCATTTTTTCAGTTCTTAATAAAAAAATAAATTGTTACGTTTGACTGTGTAAAACTGAACAGTACTGCTTATTTCTCTGAGAGTGACGCAGATATATAGCATTTAGTAAAAAAACATGATTATTTGTCTCTAAAATGAAACAAGTTATTTAAAAGTAAACACGTCTGTCATTGAACAACCACATGAGTGATTTAGAAAAAAAAAACACACCAATCTCTTTCATCATTTATTTAAACTATAAAAGCTAATTTACCAACATTTCTGAAAATGGATATATAGCGTTTTGGAATGAAACTCTTCAATTACTACGTCACACATTGTTTGAGTGTTCAGATTTGTTATTTTGATAAACAGTCTGTTTATTTGTATTCGTTTTTTATAATTAAAGGAAATGTCACGTCCTGACCAGTATAAGGGGTTATTTATTATTGTAGTTTGGTCTGGGCGTGGCAGGGGTGTGTTTGTTTTGTGTTATCGGGGTTTTTGGGTATGGTTCTATGTTTTTTTCTATGTTGTGTATTTCTTTGTGTTGGCCTGGTATGGCTCTCAATCAGGAACAGCTGTACATCGTTGTTGCTGATTGGGAGCCATACTTAGGTAGCCCTTTTTTCCACCTGTCTTTTGTGGGAAGTTGTTTTTGCACTGCTATGGTTAGCCTGCAGAACTGTTTAGCTGTCGTTCGTTCGTTTTTTTTAGTTTTTTTTTTATAGTTTTCTTGTTTTTTTGTGTAGTGTTCAATAAAAGTTAATATGAGAATTCACGTACCCGCTGCATTTTGGTCCAATCCTTACGACGGCCGTGACAGGAAATTCAATGTAGTGAATGTTTGCTTTAGACAAGGGCAGGACAGTAAGTTCTATCATAAAATACATTTATAGAATAATGTTTTGGAATAATGTGTATTCTTCGTTGTACTCTCTCTCTCAATGTTTTCACATTCATAATGAATGGTTTTGTCTACTTGCCCCTAAAAGGAATTATATGCAGTTTATTGTCTGTCACAAGGGAGACTTTCGTGTCTTTTTTGAAACCGCAGTGCTCACCGTTAACGACATGGTACCCAACAGTATTTAATGAGTTTCGTACCGGTAAATGTTTGATCATGTTTCCCTTGGAACTACTCCTGTATGAACTTACATGTTGGTACACCCTGTCCATGGTGCTGAAACAGAGAGAATGGATAATATCACATTAACCGTTCCCCATGGGAATACTGTAGGCCTGTTGCTTTCAATATCTGGTAATCAACTTAATAACTCTGGCATTTATAATTAAGTCGACCAATAAAAGGAATCTCACTTCCGTGCTGATACCATGGCTATGCGTAATTGTGTAATTTCTATGGTTAATTGAGCACGATTAATTCACGTCATTCAGAGCCTTTCATTGCAATAGAAAGCTCTGGACTGTTGGGGGGGGGCACATTTCAGTCACTCGGAAATGCTCCACACTCAAAGCATTGCCTTGAGCTTTTAACAGAAAGGAGAGAACTGTTGTGCCCACTGGAGAGGTGTTATAGAACATAGCACCCCTGCAGGCTTTTACCACCCACGTACTTTCACTGTCAATCTGTCCATAAATGGTCATCCTGCGTATTTGATATGAAGCTTTGTAGCTCAGCTGATAGATCATGGCGCTTGCAACGCCAGGCTAGTTGTTTCGATACCTGGGACCACCCACGTGTAACATTTATGCACGCGTGAATGTAAGTCGCTTTGGATTCTATTTAAAGCGTCTGTTAAATGGAATATATATAACCAATGCCTATAAAGAGTACATTGTTTGATATCAATCGCTTGTTTCTAATTGTCTTTGATGGGGTTTCTTCTCCCTACTAACTTAGTTGAATCTTACTCTGGGCGCCTGCTAAGTGTAAAATGCTAGTCTACCTAAAATATCACAACACACTCATATCAATATGATAATACATTTTTTATTATTTCACAGTACACAAAGAAAATCTAAATTTACATAGTTCGCTCAACTGGTCCAGCCAATAGCCTAAAGCAGAGTATAACTCTTGACATAGTGGTTATATATTGTAATACTACAATATGTTTCTTGTACTGAGAAGTCCCTCAATTCATTGAATTTGACACTTCTCTATGGGTTTGCTCCGTTTAGTGGGGCTGGGGCCCATTACCCGCTGTAGGTCGCTGTTAAAGCTGGGGCGGCGGGCCAGTGGGTACACCGCACCGCATGGCGTGTCTGGAACCAACGCACGACTACGTCTGCCGCAACGGCTTCTGCTGATGCTCAGTGCCTGGTAGGTACGTATGGAGATCTCGCGATGCTGCGACGGACGCGTCTCGGTAGGGAGACCGCCTAGCTTGACAAGGGCTTGGAACATCTCTTCAAGACTGGTACTGTCTTTGGCTGATGTCTCGAAGAGCGCCGTGTCCTCCCCAAGAGCTTGGAACATCTCCAGACGACTGATGACCCTCTCCGCCTCTAAGTCCACTTTGTTGCCGCATATCACTATGGGAACCCGGGCATTCTCTTTGAGCTTCATCAGCTTGGTCTTGGCTGCTATTATCTCTTTGCGCAGTGTGTACACCTCTTTGAAGGAGTCTCTGTCATCCACACTGAACACCAGGAGAAATATGTCACCTGTTGTAGAGAAGAGTACAGATTTAGTGATTTGATTCAATGGAACAACAAAAAACACCCACATTCATTTTCCAACTCAATGTATTAGATCAAGGTTATGCAAAGGCCAATTCAATACACACAAAAATACATTTCATTGTCCAACTCAATTAGATCTATACTCAGTTAATAGCCTATACACTCATAACCTACACACCTGTCAGTATGGACAGCCTCCGTCTAGCGGGGAAGTCTCTCTCCTTCGCTGCGTCCAGGATATCAATCTGATAGGTTTCTCCTCGGATCTGGTACAACTTCCTGTGGAAGTCTTCTGCCGTCGGCTCGTACTGTTCCTCGAACCCGTCGCGCAGGAACCGCCTGAGAATGTTCGTCTTGCCCACTCTGGGCGCGCCGAGTACTACAACGCGCCGGCAGTTACGGGGCTTGGTGAGACGCATCTCCTCCAGTGGTGCGGTGCATGGAGTCTGGTCCGGGAGGGTCAACGTCGCTAGCGGGTCGAAGGATCTTCTTTTGGGGAACCTTTCCGAGGATGTAGCCTGAGTGGTCCCCGTGCTGGAAGACCGGACCACCCTCGTCTTCTTGTCCGTGTGTCTCCAGTGCTCAGTGACCGTATTAAAGATCCCTTTACTTGCCTTGGTCATGCTCGAGACCTTTTTGTATTGCATGAGGATTGTAGGTGATTGACAGTTGACACCTGTGACTTTAACATTGGGAAGCTGGTTGGAAATGGTTTGTTCAACATGATCGTTCATGCTGAGCTGGGTCTGTGGATGCCCGGCAGTGGCACAAGAGCTGAACGTGTCGGTGGTGCCATCAACGGAAAGGTAGACTACTTTCTCTGTTGTGTTCACCTCCATGTTCCTTCCAGGCACGGGGATCATCCGGGGTGTCTGTTGTTACAGGTCTGTTACACCTGTTGCTTCACCATGTGATGCGTTGCAGTGGAGCTTTGCAGTGTGCGGAAAGGAGCGTTGGCGCGGGTATTTATAGAGTATGGCTGGGCATATTGGTTGCTACGTCATTAGATAGAATCATCACATCGCATCAACGCTCCACTCCTTTTATGGTAGTATCATAGAAATATCTGTAATCATGTGATATCAGTCAAGTGTAGGCTATAGCCTTCCAATACACTTGTCAGGGAAACCCACAGCACAGCTAGAGATGGAGCACAGATAGAGATGGAGATGGAGCACAGATAGAGATGGAGCACAGATAGAAATGGAGATGGAACACAGCTAGAGATGGAGTGGGAACACAGCTAGAGATGGAGCACAGATAGAGATGGAGCACAGACAGAAATGGAGATGGAACACAGCTAGAGATGGAGCACAGCTAGAGATGGAGATGGAGCACAGCTAGAGATGGAGCACAGCTAGAGATGGAGATGGAGCACAGCTAGAGATGGAGCACAGATAGAGATGGAGCACAGATAGAGATGGAGCACAGATAGAAATGGAGATGGAACACAGCTAGAGATGGAGTGGGAACACAGCTAGAGATGGAGCACAGATAGAGATGGAGCACAGATAGAAATGGAGATGGAACACAGCTAGAGATGGAGCACAGCTAGAGATGGAGATGGAGCACAGCTAGAGATGGAGCACAGCTAGAAATGGAGATGGAACACAGCTAGAGATGGAGTGGGAACACAGCTAGAGATGGAGCACAGCTAGAGATGGAGATGGAGCACAGATAGAGATGGAGCACAGATAGAAATGGAGATGGAACACAGCTAGAGATGGAGTGGGAACACAGCTAGAGATGGAGCACAGATAGAGATGGAGCACAGCTAGAGATGGAGATGGAGCACAGCTAGAGATGGAGCACAGCTAGAGATGGAGTGGGAGCACAGCTAGAGATGGAGCACAGCAAGAGATGGAGCACAGCTAGAGATGGATCACAGCTAGAGATGGAGATGGAGCACAGCTAGAGATGGAGCACAGCTAGAGATGGAGCACAGCTAGAGATGGAGTGGGAGCACAGCTAGAGATGGAGCACAGCTAGAGATGGAGCACAGCTAGAGATGGAGTGGGAGCACAGCTAGAAGTGGAGCACAGTTAGAGATGAAGCACAGCTAGAGATGGAGTGGGAGCACAGCTAGAGATGGAGCACAGCTAGAGATGGAGCACAGCTAGAGATGGATCACAGCTAGAGATGGAGATGGAGCACAGCTAGAGATGGAGCACAGCTGTTCCATAAAGGATCAGTGTTTAATGCAGCAGTAAAGGATCAGTGTCCCATGCAGCAGTAAACGATCCGTGTCCCATGCAGCAGTAAAGGATCAGTGTTCCATGCAGCAGTAAAGGATCAGTGTCCCATGCAGCAGTAAAGGATCAGTGTCCCATGCAGCAGTAAACGATCCGTGTCCCATGCAGCAGTAAACGATCCGTGTCCCATGCAGCAGTAAAGGATCAGTGTCCCATGCAGCAGTAAAGGATCAGTGTTCCATGCAGCAGTAAAGGATCCGTGTTTAATGCAGCAGTAAAGGATCCGTGTCCCATGCAGCAGTGAAGGATCAGTGTCCCATGCAGCAGTAAAGGATCCGTGTCCCATGCAGCAGTAAAGGATCCGTGTCCCATGCAGCAGTAAAGGATCAGTGTTCCATGCAGCAGTAAAGGATCCGTGTTTAATGCAGCAGTAAAGGATCCGTGTCCCATGCAGCAGTAAAGGATCCGTGTCCCATGCAGCAGTAAAGGATCAGTGTCCCATGCAGCAGTAAAGGATCCGTGTTAAATGCAGCAGTAAAGGATCCGTGTCCCATGCAGCAGTAAAGGATCAGTGTTCCATGCAGAAGTAAAGGATCCGTGTCCCATGCAGCAGTAAAGGATCAGTGTTCCATGCAGCAGTAAAGGATCAGTGCCCCATGCAGCAGTAAAGGATCAGTGTCCCATGCAGCAGTAAAGGATCAGTGTCCCATGCAGCAGTAAAGGATCAGTGTTTAATGCAGCAGTAAAGGATCCGTGTCCCATGCAGCAGTAAAGGATCAGTGTCCCATGCAGCAGTAAAGGATCCGTGTTAAATGCAGCAGTAAAGGATCAGTGTTAAATGCAGCAGTAAAGGATCAGTGTTCCATGCAGAAGTAAAGGATCAGTGTTTAATGCAGCAGTAAAGGATCCGTGTCCCATGCAGCAGTAAAGGATCAGTGTCCCATGCAGCAGTAAAGGATCAGTGTCCCATGCAGCAGTAAAGGATCAGTGTCCCATGCAGCAGTAAAGGATCAGTGTCCCATGCAGCAGTAAAGGATCTGTGTCCCATGCAGCAGTACAACAACAACAGGTTGGTCTATTTGCTGTGGCTGGTTGTTATTTACTTTGCAGCTCAATAGTTCTAGAGCTTTCTGCCGTGTGACACATTGTGTTTTTGAGCCTCATCGCGTTCAGTTTTCACTGTGATCACGCCTTTCACAGGCTACTTACTTTATCCCTTCTGTGGAGAGACTTCGGTAGCGTCCAAAATGCCAGCCTACTTCCTATATAGTGCACTACTTTTGACCGGGGCTAATGGGGCTGGGAATAGGGTGCCATTTGTGACAGACACCTAAATATTCACTAACACCCTCAAGGGCTACTATGAATCACAGTAACTACTGATGCAGTCGCTCTTTAGAACCGAAGTGATAAACTGGATCATATTTGATTGTGTCATAATTAGTGCATTCCAAATGGCACCTCTATATCCTACGCCCGTGCACTACTTCAGACCAGTGGTAGTGCACTACGTAGGGAATAGGGTGCCATTTTGGGATGCATACACCATCTCACTTTCAGAGAGGGAAGAAAGGGCACATCATGTTCATACTTCATATTACATGATGGAGGTTCAGAACCCAGCCAGTGGGTTGTAATTTCAATGATAGGCCTACACTGTTCAAGACAACATCACCCAGCGATGAGTCATCCAGCTAGTAATCTAAAGCAAGAACAGTAATGTGATTTAGCAGTCACCTACAATTACCTGAGAAAAACAGAAACGCACAACAACAGATCTGTCCCTCAATTTGCTGTCTGTCCTATCCATCAATATGTTCATCTTTCTCACAAATGCTTTCTCTCTCTCTCTCTCTCTCTCTCTCTCTCTCTCTCTGTGTGTGTGTGTCTACATCAGTGGGTCTAGTGGGAACACTTTGACCATGACACCTGCTGTGCCTGACTGTCCTGGGGGGAACACTTTGATCATGACACCTGCTGTACCTGTATGTCCAGGGGGGAACACTTTGAACGTGACAGCTGCTGTGCCTGGTCATCCATGGGAAAATCAACATGTGACAGAGAAGGACGCATCATCATCATCATCATCACATGAAAAGGAGAGACAACACATGACATCACACCTCTTTTTGAACACATTACTTCTCCGAATGGAAAGGATAAACAGGCCTACAGGAACAGAATATCAGTATTGTTACATGTTGGGTCCTGAGTCTGTCCAGACTATGTTCCAGGTACTATACTTTCTGATAAAGGAAAGCCGCACACTCTAAGAGCTCAGATGCAAAAATTTTAATAACCAACGTTTCGACAGCTAAGCTGTCTTCATCAGGGTACCCTGATGAAGACAGCTTAGCTGTCGAAACGTTGGTTATTAAAATTTTTGCATCTGAGCTCTTAGAGTGTGCGGCTTTCCTTTATTTTCTAGTGTTCTGCTCCGCTAGCCAGCACCTCGCCTTTATAGGTGTGCGTTTCTTTTTTCTAGACTATACTTTCTGATACCAGAAGATGTCAAATGCTGCTCCTAGGTTAAAGCAGAGAACATTCTGGGCCAGTGTGCTGCACCTAGGTTAAAGCAGAGAACATTATGTGACAGTGTGCTGCACCTAGGTTAAAAGCAGAGAACATTCTGGGCCAGAATGCACCTAGATTAAAAGCAGAGAACATTCTGGGCCAGAATGCACCTAGGTTAAAAGCAGAGAACATTCTGGGCCAGAATGCACCTAGGTTAAAAGCAGAGAACATTCTGGGCCAGCGTGCTGCACCTAGGTTAAAAGCAGAGAACATTCTGGGCCAGTGTGCTGCACCTAGGTTAAAAACAGAGAACATTCTGGGCCAGTGTGCTGCACCTAGGTTACAAGCAGAGAACATTCTGGGCCAGAATGCACCTAGGTTAAAGCAGAGAACATTCTGTGCCAGTGTGCTGCACCTAGGTTAAAAGCAGAGAACATTCTGGGCCAGTGTGCTGCACCTAGGTTAAAAGCAGAGAACATTCTGGGCCAGAATGCACCTAGGTTAAAAGCAGAGAACATTCTGGGCCAGAATGCCCCTAGGTTAAAAGCAGAGAACATTCTGTGCCATTCTGTGAACATTCTGTGCTGCACCCTACTCTTGGAGAAGTCACACATTCAAACACTTTGACGTCAATGAAAAACCAACTCAGACTCTCTACTGAAATGTTTCTTTTATTTCAAGAATAGACTTTCTATCTGCTAAAAGCAGACTCAGTGGAGAGTCTGGGTAAACCAGCCCTGTGGAGTAGGATTGACTGTTGAAGGTTTCTGGATTACAGATCGTGAGGTACAGACAATTCCTTGCAGTTTCACATTAAGTGTAAACCAGATATTGGAGTGGAGACAGAGTGACACGCAATAACCGAACAGACGCAACAATACATCAAAACAACTACCCACTCCTCCAACGCTCTCTCCATGTCTCCATCTCCCCATGTCTCCATCTCCCATGTCTCCATCTCCCCATGTCTCCATCTCCCATGTCTCCATCTCTCCATCTCCCCATGTCTCCATCTCCCATGTCTCCATCTCCCATGTCTCTATCTCCCCATGTCTCCATCTCTCCATGTCTCCATCTCTCCATGTTTCCATCTCTCCATGTCTCCATCTCCCATGTCTCCATCTCTCCATGTCTCCATCTCTCCATCTCTCCATCTCTCCATCTCCCCATGTCTCCATGTCTCCATGTCTCCATCTCTCCATCTCCCCATGTCTCCATCTCTCCATCTCTCCATCTCTCCATCTCCCCATGTCTCCATCTCCCATGTCTCCATCTCCCCATGTCTCCATCTCTCCATCTCCCCATGTCTCCATGTCTCCATCTCTCCATCTCCCCATGTCTCCATCTCCCATGTCTCCATGTCTCCATCTCTCCATGTCTCCATCTCCCATGTCTCCATCTCCCATGTCTCCATCTCCCCATGTCTCCATGTCTCTCCATGTCTCCATCTCTCATGTCTCCATCTCCCCTGTCTCCATCTCCCCATGTCTCCATCTCCCCATGTCTCCATCTCTCCATGTCTCCATCTCCCATGTCTCCATCTCCCATGTCTCCATCTCCCCATGTCTCCATCTCTCCATGTCTCCATCTCCCATGTCTCCATCTCCCCATGTCTCCATCTCTCCATGTCTCCATCTCCCCATGTCTCCATCTCCCCATGTCTCCATCTCCCCATGTCTCCATCTCTCAATCTCCCCATGTCTCCATCTCCCCATGTCTTCATCTCCCCATGTCTTCATCTCCCCATGTCTCCATCTCTCCATCTCTCCATCTCCCCATGTCTCCATCTCCCCATGTCTCCATCTCCCCATGTCTCCATCTCCCCATGTCTCCATCTCTCCATCTCCACTCCTTTATTCTAATCAAGGCCACTGTCTTGAATGAGTACACAGCACATAGGAGTTATTTTCTCCACACAGCCACACTGGGTGCATCCGAAATGGCACCCTATTCCCTATGTAGTGCACTACTTTTAGCCAAGGCCCATAGGACTCTGTTCGAAAGTGGTGGACTATATAGAGAATAAGGTACCATTTGGAACAGAGAGAGAGTTGTTTTCTCCACACACAACAGAGTAATGTGACTCGGTGTGCTCCTGATAGAGGAAAGGGAAGGTAGATCCACGTTGCCATGGAAACAGCTCTCTTGTTGCTACTTCTCGGGAACTCAAGGCTCCATTCTATCACCACTTCAACGTTCTGTCGCCTACTGAAGAGTCTAGAGGCCTGACACAAGCCCACAACCCTTAACGTGAAATCTGTAATAAACAGTTTTTAAAATGTCAAGCACGTAATGTTTAAAAAAAAAAAATTATGGTATGCTTGTCTATAAAATCCATTACTTTGAGGTATTTGTCACGCACACAGGCCTATGGAAACAGTATAAAATACATTCAGTAGATATTCTGTGACATTTCAAACTCTTTGAGGCTCATAGTCTATGGTGTGAAGAGAGGAATCAGACAGTAGGATAGTCTGGTCAAGAGATTAGATCTGTGTCCCAAAAGGCATAATATTCCCTATATAGTGTACTACTTTTGACCAGAACACTATGAGCCCTGATCAAAAGTAATGCACTATGTAGGGAATAGGGTGGCATTTGTGTCACGTCCTGACCAGTAAAGGGGCTGTTTGTTATTGTAGTTTGGTCAGGGCGTGGTCAGGGCGTGGTTATTGTAGTTTGGTCGGGGTTGTTTGGGTTATGTTCTATGTTAGTGTATTTCTATGTTATTTCTAGTTGGTCTATTTCTATGTGGTGTTATTTGGGTTGACCTTCAATTGGAGGCAGCTGCTTCACGTTGCCTCTGATTGAAGGTCCTATTTATGGGGTGTTTGTTCTATGGGGGTTTGTGGGTAGTTATTTCCTGGTTTAGTGTTTGTTGCACCTGACGGGACTGTTTGGAGTCGTTTATTTAGTTTTTCCTTCTTCAAATAAAAAAGAAGATGAGTATACATTTTCCCGCTGCGTTTTGGTCCACTCCTTACGACAATCATGACAGAACTACCCACCACAAACGGACCAAGCAGCGGAGGAAGGAGCAGCAGGAGGAATATAAGGATTCATGGACATGGGAGGAGATCCTGGACGGGGCAGGACCATGGCACCAGGCTGGGGAGTACCAGCGTCCTAAGGAGGAGCTGGAGGCAGCCAAGGCGGAAAGGCGCCATTATGAGGCGTTATACGCACCGAGGGGCAAGTGTGAGAGACACCCCCCCCAAAAAATTTTGGGGGGGGGCACACGGGGAGAGTGGCTAGGTCAGGCAATAGACCTGAGCCAACTTCCCGTGCTTATTATGGGGAGCAACGGATCATGAGAGCACCGGTGTTTGCAGAAGTTCGCACGATCTCGCCCATGCGCACGCACAGTCCGGTGCGAGCGATCCCAGCGCCTCGCAAGTGCCGTGCTAGAGTGGGCATCCAGTCGGGTAGGAGTATGCCTGCACAGCACATCTGGCCACCAGTGCGCCTCCTAGGCCCAGGCTACCCTACGCCTGCTCTACGCACGGCAGCCATCAGGCCTCTGCACAGCCCAGTTCGCCCTGCGCCAGCACTCCGCTCGTGCAGGGCTACTGTTACCATCCAGCCAGGACGGGTTGTGCAGGCGGTGCGCTCCAGACCGCCGGTGCCTACTCATGACCCAGTGTATCCAGTTCCCGCTCCTGCGTGTTTCCAGTCTGGCGCCTCCAAAGCCAGCACCACACACCAAGCCTCCAGTGCGTCAGCCCAGTCCAGTACGTCCTGTTCCCGCTCCTCGCACTAGCCTTGGGGTGCGTGTCTCCAATCTGGTACCTCCAGTACCAGCCCCACGCACTAGGCCTCCAGTGCGTCAGCCCAGTCCAGTTCGTCCTGCTCCTGCTCCTCGCACTAGCCCTGTGGTGCGTGTCCCTAGTCTGGCATCTCCAAAGCTAGCCTCACGCATCAGGCCTTCAGTGCGCAGTCCCCGTCCAGAGCTTCCGACAACAGTTCCCCGTCCAGTGCTTCCGATGACAGTTCCCCGTCCAGAGCTTCCGACGACAGTGCCCCATCTAGAGACGGCCCGGAGCCAGCAGAGATGGTCCGGAGCCAGCAGAGATGGCCTACGGTCCGGAGCCAGCAGAGATGGCCTACAGTCCGGAGCCAGCAGAGACGGCCCACAGTCCGGAACCGGCGCAGCCAGAGACGCTCATCAGCCCTGAGTCTCCAGAGACGCTCATCAGCCCTGAGTCTCCAGAGACGCTCATCAGCCCTGAGTCTCCAGAGACGCTCATCAGCCCTGAGTCTCCAGAGACGCTCATCAGCCCTGAGTCTCCAGAGACGCTCATCAGCCCTGAGTCTCCAGAGACGCGCCTCAGCCCGAGGTCTTCAGCGATGCGCCTTAGTCCAGAGACTTCGGGAGGGGTAAATAATAATAATAAGCAGTTAGCGGGGGTGGACAGGTTAGGTTGGGGAGTAAGGCCTGAGCCACCTCCGTAGTAGGAGGTTGAGGAGGGCGGGATAGCACAAGAACCGTCGGTGACGGTGGCTACCCTCCCTTCCCTCCCTTTAGTTAGGGGATAATTTTTGTGTTGGGGTTTATTTTAATTTAAAAAAATTTTGTTTAAGGTGGATCCGGGTTCTGCACCTTTGGGGGGGAGGGGGAGGGTACTGTCACGTCCTGACCAGTAAAGGGGCTGTTTGTTATTGTAGTTTGGTCAGGGCGTGGCAGGGGGTGTTTGTTTAGGGTGTTTCAGGGTTGTTTGGGTTATGTTCTATGTTAGTGTATTTCTATGTTATTTCTAGTTGGTCTATTTCTATGTAGTGTTATTTGGGTTGGGTCCTATTTATGGGGTGTTTGTTCTATGGGGGTTTGTGGGTAGTTATTTCCTGGTTTTGTGTTTGTTGCACCTGACGGGACTGTTTGGAGTCGTTTGTTTTGTATACGTGTTTATTTTGTTTTTCCTTCTTCAAATAAAAAAGATGAGTATACATTTTCCCGCTGCGTTTTGGTCCACTCCTTACGACAATCGTGACAATTTGCTCATAGGACTCAGGTCAAAAGGAGTGCACTATGTAGAGAATAGGGTGGCATTTGTGCAAGTTGACGTTTATTGTCCTGAATCTTTCCCTGGAGGCAGAACTGAGCAATTTCCAGCAAGATAGTCCAGCTGCAAAGTCAAAATTAGCTATATTGTAAAAATTCATGAAAACAAAAATGAGCTTTTTGGTCTTAATTTAAGGTTGGGGTCAGACACTAGGGTTAGCAGTGTGGTTAAGCTTAAGGTTCAGTCCAAAATCAGATGTGATGACTTTGTGTCTGTGCCAGCTAGTGACCACTCTGCAGTGCTGCCTCCAGAACAAGATTCATGAGAATAAATGCCAACCTGCATGACGTCGACTTTTTCTGCTTGCAGTCCTCACTTGATAAGACATTCTGATGAAACTACAGATAAAAAAACACAACCTCAGAAAAGAGCAGAGACACTGAGGCAAAACCACATGAGGGCAGCAGAGAGGAAGACATTATCAATTTCACAATGACAAAACATCAAGAACACCTTCCATGACATAGACTGATCAGGTGAATCCAGGTGAAAGCTATGATCCCTTATTGATGTCACTTGTTAAATCCACTTCAATCAGTGTAGATGAAGGGGAGGGTTAAAGAAGGATTTTTTTTAGTATACTCAGTGTAGTTAGTAGACTAAGGGCTTTGTAGACAGACCATGCTAGTTGTTAGTAGACTAAGGGCTTTAATACTAAGGGCTTTAATTCTGATTCTCTCTCTCCTTCGTTTCTCTCTCCCTTTCAGTCATGATTATCCCAAGGAACCTGACTTCACAAGTTCCCATCATTCCCTTGTGATGTCACTAGCCTGCTGTCCTCCTCTTGTCCTCCCCCACCCCACCTCATTTTACATTTTTTTACATTTTAGCAGACGCTCTTATCCAGAGCGACTTACAGTAGTGAATGCATACATTTCAATTCATACATTTTTTTTTTTTCTCGTACTGGCCCCCCGTGGGAATCGAACCCACAACCCTGGCGTTGCAAACACCATGCTCTACCAACTGAGCCTCCTCTGCTGCTGTCCTCTTGTCCTCCCCCACCCTGCCTCCTCTGCTGCTGTCCTCCTCTTGTCCTCCTCCACCTCCTCTGCTGCTATCCTCCTCTTGTCCTCTCCCGCCCACCTCCTCTGCTGCTGTCCTCTTGTTCCCCCCTCCCCACCGCACCTCCTCTGCTGCTGCTGTCCGACCCCCCTCCCCCTCTACTCCATCTCCCGCCCCCGTCTGCAGTGACATCAGCGTGCCTCTCTTTGTTTGAGCACAAAGACTGCACAGGAGTCTGTTTTCAGGAGGAATAAAGACAGGAGTCTGTTTTCAGGAGGAATAAAGACAGGAGTCTGTTTTCAGGAGGAATAAAGACAGGAGTCTGTTTTCAGGAGGAATAAAGACAGGAGTCTGTTTTCAGGAGGAATAAAGACAGGAGTTTGTTTTCAGGAGGAATAAAGACAGGCTAGTGGCGGCAACCTGGCAGAGAGGGATGGAGGCCTAGAGAGAACAAATGAGGCAGTGGATACTGTGTCCTCAAAGAGCACCCTATTCTTATAAGGCTCTGGTCTAAAGTAGTGCACTATATAGGGAATAGGGTGCCACTAGGCTCTGGTCAAAAGTAGTGCACTATATAGGGTGCCATTTGGTACACAGTCTCTTTAAGTGGATTCTTTGTCACTTTAAGGCGGAGGGAGCGGGTATTTCCTGAATATCCTGATTCCTCTCCAACCATGGAGTCAGTCACAGGATCAGCAGATGTCCTTTGTCAAACTGTATAGGAATGCGCTTTCACTTTGATTGATTACAGTTGGGTACAGGTTCATCTCTGCTTTATTATTATTATGTGTGGGGTGTAGTTGTTGGTGTGTGTGTGTGTGTGTGTGTGTGTGTGTGTGTGTGTGTGTGTGTGTGTGAAATGGGGAAAGGGGGCATACCTAGTCAGTTGTACAACTGAATGCCTTCAACTGAAATTTGTCTTCCACATTTAACCCAACCCCTATGAATCAGAGAGGTGCGGGGGGCTGCCTTAATCGGCATCCATGTTATTGGCACCTGGGGACCAGTGGGTTAACTGCATTGCTCAGGGGCAGAATGACAGATTTTTACCTTGTCAGCTCGGGGATTTGATCCTTTCGGGTATAGGCCCAACGCTCTAACCACTAGGTTACCTGCCACCCGTGTGTGTATGTGTTTGTGTGTTTGTGTGTTCGTCATAGGCATTATCTATGTAGCCTACACACACACACACACACACACACACACACACACACACACACACAGAGAAGAGAATGTGTCCTTATTTTCTCTGAGAGAGAAACTGATTCAAGGGAGAGGCTTGTACTGTATTATGCACAAAGACATGACATCACACAACATCCCATTAGTGGAGACAAGTCAAGAGCAAGAGAGCATAGTGTGTGTGTGTGTGTGTGTGTGTGTGTGTGTGTGTGTGTGTGTGTGTGTGTGTGTGTGTGTGTGTGTGTGTGCATGGGGGAATAGGAAATAGAGTGCTTAGTGGAATCCCTTTGGATCTCCACTCTGTCTTAATATGACCCTGAGAGAATGTCATTACTGTAAGTGCTGTGAGTCATCACATATATGTTCCAAGATGGCATAGCAGTCAGACGTCCTTTGTCCTCCTCTTGTCGTATCCCGCGTATATATATATATTTACATATTTTCTTCGCATATCTTTATATATATTTTTTTGTGAAAACTCAACCTCAAAACACTCTCCTGCAACCCACCTCACTAATTTAAAAAAAATTATTATTTACCTCAAATCTGAAATCCACAACAGAAGCTAGCCAGAGGTTAGCCAGAGGCTGGCCAGTTCGCTGGCTAACGTTGGAGTTCAGCTAGCCACGGTTGGCGGTCATCAGCTATCCCTTAGCTCCAAAAGCTATCGCCAGTTTTGTACAGCGCGACTCAGACCAGAGCATACCGGACCTATTTTCTCTCCATATCCCCGGATTTCTACCGCAGGCTCTGGACATTTACACCTGGATCTTGCAGCTAGCTAGCTGCTACCCGAGTGGCTATTGGCTAACGTCGGTCCCAGAGCTAACATCAATTATTCCGCAGCTAGCCAGCTGAAGAGTTCCATCAGCCACTCCTGGGCTACAATCACCTATCCGGACCCGTTTTACTGCCGATGCAGAGCCCCATCGGGCCTTCACGACTGGACTACCAACGTTATCTGCCCGAGGGAGTTATCCAACTGACCCCTCCGTCGCGACGTAACCTGAACGCCCATCTGCGGCCCGCTAATCGTTAGCTGTCTTATCGGCTGCTCTCTGAATAGGTCTATCGGACAATTTTCTTGGGCCACTATAACTATAACTATTTTGCCAATTGGACTGGTCCCCCCTACCACACGGAACCCCACTAATCTACAGACGGAAACGCACGAGGTGGCTAAAAACAGACCTCCCTCCATCTTCTGCCAGCTTGCTACCTATGGCCCGGCTAGCTGTCTAAATCTCACTGGACCCTTATGATCACTCGGCTAAGCATGCCTTTCCTTAATGTCAGTATGCCTTGTCCATTGCTGTTCTGGTTAGTGTTTATTGGCTTATTTCAATGTAGAGCCTCTAGCCCTGCTCATTATACCTTATCCAACCTTTCAGTTCCACCAACCACACATGCTATGACATCTTCTGGTTTCAATGATGTTTCTAGAGACAATATCTCTCTCATCATCACTCAATGCCTAGGTTTACCTCCACTGTATTCACATCCTACCATACCTTTGTCTGTACATTATACCTTGAAGCTATTTTATCGCCCCCAGAAACCTGCTCCTTTTACTTTCTATTCCGGATGTCATAAACAACCAATTCTCATAGCTTTTAGCTGTACCCTTATCCTACTCCTCCTCTGTTCCTCTGGTGACGTAGAGGTGAATCCAGGCCCTGCAGTGCCTAGCTCCACTCCCATTCCCCAGGCGCTCTCATTTGTTGACTTCTGTAACTGTAAAAGCCTTGGTTTCATGCATGTTAACATTAGAAGCCTTCTCCCTAAGTTTGTTTTATTCACTGCTTTAGCACACTCTGCCAACCCGGATGTCCTAGCCGTGTCTGAATCCTGGCTTAGGAAGTCCACCAAAAACTCTGAAATCTTCATCCCTAACTACAACATTTTCAGACAAGATAGAACGGCCAAAGGGGGCGGTGTTGCAATCTACTGCAGAGATAGCCTGCAGAGTTCTGTCCAACTATCCAGGTCTGTACCCAAACAATTTGAACTTCTACTTCTAAATCCATCTCTCTAAAAACAAGTCTCTCACCGTTGCCGCCTGCTATAGACCACCCTCTGCCCCCAGCTGTGCTCTGGACACCATATGTGAACTGATTGCCCCCCATCTATCTTCAGAGCTCGTGCTGCTAGGTGACCTAAACTGGGACATGCTTAACACCCCAGCCATCCTACAATCTAAGCTTGATGCCCTCAATCTCACACAAATTATCAATGAACCTACCAGGTACCACCCCAAAGCCGTAAACACGGGCACCTTCATGGATATCATCCTAACCAACTTGCCCTCTAAAAACACCTCTGCTGTTTTCAACCAAGATCTCAGTGATCACTGCCTCATTGCCTGCATCCGTAATGGGTCAGCAGTCAAACGACCTCCACTCATCACTGTCAAACGCTCCCTGAAACATTTCAGTGAGCAAGCCTTTCTAATCGACCTGGCCCAGGTATCCTGGAAGGATATTGACCTCATCCCGTCAGTAGAGGATGCCTGGTTATTTTTTTTAAATGCCTTCCTCACCATCTTAAATAAGCATGCCCCGTTCAAGAAATTTAGAACCAGGAACAGATATAGCCCTTGGTTCTCTCCAGACCTGACTGCCCTTAACCAACACAAAAACATTCTGTGGCGTTCTGCATTAGCATCGAACAGCCCCCGTGATATGCAACTTTTCAGGGAAGTTAGAAACCGATATACACAGGCAGTTAGAAAAGCCAAGGCTAGCTATTTCAAGCAGAAATTTGCTTCCTGCAACACAAACTCAAAAAAGTTCTGGGACATTGTAAAGTCCATGGAGAGTAAGAACACCTCCTCCCAGCTGCCCACTGCACTGAGGATAGGAAACTCTGTCACCTCCGATAAATCCACTATAATTGAGAATTTCAATAAGCATTTTTCTATGGCTGGCCATGCTTTCCACCAGGCTACCCCTACTGTGGTCAACAGCACTGCACCCCCCCACAGCTACTCGCCCAAGCCTTCCCCATTTCTCCTTCTCCCAAATCCAGTCAGTTAATGTTCTGAAAGAGCTGCAAAATCTGGACCCCTACAAATCAGCCGGGCTAGACAATCTGGACCCTTTCTTTATGAAATGATCTGCCTAAATTGTTGCAACCCCTATTACTAGCCTGTCCGTGTCATCTGAGATTCCAAAAGATTGGAAAGCAGCTGCTGTCATCCCCCTCTTCAAAGGAGGGGACACTCTTGACCCAATGTTACGGCTGTCGAAAGGATCGGACCAAAGTGCAGCGTGGTTGTAGTTCCACATTTTATTAAATCCATGAAACTTTGCAAAACATAAATAACTGAATTTACAAAACAACAAACTGTGACGCAGAGAGAAACAAACACTACTCAAAAGATAATCACCCACAAAACCCAGGAAGAAAAACCCCTACTTAAATATGATCTCCAATCAGAGGTAACGAGGACCAGCTGCCTCCAATTGGAGATCAACCCAAAAAACATCAACATAGAAATAGAAAAACTAGAACTTAAACATAGAAATAGAAAACATAGAAAAACACAAAACACCCCCTGTCACGCCCTGACCTACTCTACCATAGAAATTCACATCTTACTATGGTCAGGACGTGACACGCAAACTGCTACAGACCTATATCTATCCCACTCTACCTTTCTAAGGTCTTCGAAAGCCAAGTCAACAAACAGGTTACCGACCATTTCGAATCCCACCACACCTTCTCCGCTATGCAATCTGGTTTCAGAGCTGGTCATGGGTGCACCTCAGCCACGCTCAAGGTCCTAAATGATATCGTAACCGCCATCGATAAGAAACAATACTGTGCTGCCGTATTCATTGACCTGGCCAAGGCTTTCGACTCTGTCAATCACCACATCCTCATCGGCAGACTCAATAGCCTTGGTTTCTCAAATGATTTCCTTGCCTGGTTCACCAACTACTCCTCTGATAGAGTTCAATGTGTCAAATAGGATGGCCTGTTGTCCGGGCCTCTGGTAGTCTCTATGGGGGTGCCACAGGGTTCAATTCTTGGGCCAACTCTTTTCTCTGTATACATCAATGATGTCGCTCTTGCTGCTGGTGAGTCTCTGACCCACCTCTACGCAGACGACACCATTCTGTGTACTTCTGGCCCTTCTTTGGACACTGTGTTAACAACCCTCCAGACGAGCTTCAATGCCATACAACTCTCCTTCCGTGGCCTCCAACTGCTCATAAACACAAGGAAAACTAAATGCATGCTCTTCAACCGATCGCTGCCTGCACATGCCCGCCCGTCCAGCATCACTACTCTGGACGGTTCTGACTTAGAATATGTGGACAACTACAAATACCTAGGTGTCTGGTTAGACTGTAAACTCTCCTTCCAGACTCACATCAAACATCTCCAATCCAAAGTTAAATCTAGAATTGGCTTCCTATTTCGCAACAAAGCATCCTTCACTCATGCTGCCAAACATACCCTCGCAAAACTGACCATCCTACCGATCCTCGACTTCGGCGATGTCATTTACAAAATAGCCTCCAAAACCCTACTCAACAAACTGGATGCAGTCTATCACAGTGCCATCCGTTTTGTCACCAAAGCCCCATATACTACCCACCACTGCGACCTGTACGCTCTCGTTGGCTGGCCTTCGCTTCATACTCGTTGCCAAACCCACTGGCTCCAGGTCATCTACAAGACCCTGCTAGGTAAAGTCCCCCCTTATCTCTGCTCACTGGTCACCATAGCAGCACCCACCTGTAGCACCTGTAGCACGCGCTCCAGCAGGTATATCTCTCTGGTCACCCCCAAAGCCAATTCCTCCTTTGGCCGTCTCTCCTTCCAGTTCTCTGCTGCCAATGACTGGAACGAACTACAAAAATCTCTGAAACTGGAAACACTTATCTTCCTCACTAGCTATTAGCACCAGCTGTCAGAGCAGCTCACAGATCACTGCACCTGTACATAACCCATCTATAATTTAGCCCAAACAACTACCTCTTCCCCTACTGTATTTATTTATTTATTTATTTTGCTCCTTTGCACCCCATTATTTCTACTTTGCACTTTCTTCTACTACAAATCTACCATTCCAGTGTTTTACTTGCTATATTGTATTTACTTTGCCACCATGGCCTTTTATGCCTTTACCTCCCTTATTTCACCTCTTTTGCTCACATTGTATATAGACTTATCATTCTACTGTATTATTGACTGTATGTTTGTTTTACTCCATGTGTAACTCTGTGTTGTTGTATGTGTCGAACTGCTTTGCTTTATCTTGGCCAGGTCGCAATTGTAAATGAGAACTTGTTCTCAACTTGCCTACCTGGTTAAATAAAGGTGAAATAAAAAATAAATAAAAATCATCATCATCACCACCTTCATCGTCATTCATATAGTCATCATCATCATCACCAGCTGCAGCATCACATAACTACAGTACATACAGTGTATTTGGACCTCTTGAATTTTTCCACATTTTGTTACGTTATTCTAATCTGTCAGCCTTATTCTAAAATTGATTAAAAATGCTTTTTTTCCCTCATCAGTGTACACACAATACCCCATAATGACAAAGCAAAAACACGTTTTTCGAAATGTTTTGCAAATGTATTAAAAAACAGAAATACCCAATTTACATAAGTATTTAGACCCTTTGCTATGAGTCTCGAAATTGAGCTCAGGTGCATCTTGTTTCCATTGATCATCCTTGAGATGTTTCTACAACTTGACTGGAGTCCACCTTTGGTAAATGCAATTGATTGGACATGATTTGGAAAGGCACACACCTGTCTATATGTCCCACAGTTGACCGGGCATGTCAGAACATAAACCAAGCCATGAGGTCGAAGGAACTGCCCGTAGAGCTCCGAGACAGGATTGTGTCGAGGCACAGATCTGGGGAAGGGTACCAAAAATGTCTGAAGCATTGATGGTCCCCAAGAACACAGTGGCCTCCATCATTCTTAAATGGAAGAAGTTTGGAACCACCAAGCTGGCCCCTCGGCCAAACTGAGCAATCGGGGAAGAAGGGCCTTGGTCAGGGAGGTGGCCAAGAACCCGATGGTCACTCTGACAGACCTCCAGAGTTCCTCTGTGGAGATGGGAGAACCTTCCAGAAGGACAACCATCTCTGCAGCACTCCATCAATCAGGCCTTTATGTTAGAGTGGCCAGATGGAAGCCACTCCTCAGTGAAAGGCACATGACAGGCTGCTTGGAGTTTGCCAAAAGGCACCTAAAGACTCAGACCATGAGAAACAACATTCTCTGGTCTGATGAAACCAAGATTGAACTCTTTGGCCTGAATGCCATCCCTACAGTGAAGCATGGTGATGGCAGCATTATGCTGTGGGGATGTTTTTCAGCCGCAGGGACTGGGAGACTAGTCAGGATCGGGCAAAGACGAATGGAGCAAAGTACAGAGAGATTCTTGATGAAAACCTGTTACTGAACACTCAGGACCTCATACTGGGAAGAAGGTTCAACTTCCAACAGGACAACAACCCTAAGCGCACAACCAAGACAACACAGGAGTGGCTTCGGGACAAGTTTCTGCATGTCCTTGAGTGGCCCCGCCAGAGCCCGGACTTGAATTGAATATCTCTGGGGAGACCTGAAAGTAGCTGTGCAGCGACGCTCCCCATCCAACCTGACAGAGCTCGAGAGGATCTGCAGAGAAGAATGAGAGAAACTCCCCAAATACAGGTGTGCCAAGCTTGTAGCGTCATACCCAAGAAGACTCAAGGCTGTAATCACTGCCAAAGGTGCTTCAACAAAGTACTGAGTAAAGGGTCTGAATAGTTATGTAAATGCGATTTTTCTGTGTTTTATTTTTTATACATTTCTACACATTTCGAAAAAAGGGTTTTTGCTTTGTCATTATGGGGTATTGTGTGAGGATTGATGAGTGGGGGAAAAAAACAATTTTAATCCATTGTAAAATAAGGCTGTAACGTAACAAAATGTGGAAAAAGTCATGGGGCCTGATTACATTACGAATGCACTGTATATATGGCCTATGTCAATTAGCTTTTCTCTCCATCTATCTCTCTATAATCTGTCATAGATACTGACTCTCCATTCATCTCTCTACAATCTGTCATAGATACTGACTCTCCATCTCTCTCTCTATAATCTGTCATAGATACTGACTCTCCATCTATCTCGCTACAATCTGTCATAGATACTGACTCTCCATATATCTCTCTAAAATCTGTCATAGATACTGACTCTCCATATATCTCTCTATAACCTGTCATAGATACTGACTCTCCATCTCTCTCTCTATAATCTGTCATAGATACTGACCTCTCCATATATCTCTCTATAATCTGTCATAGATAATGACTCTCCATATAAATCTCACTTGCCAATAAACAGTGCAGTAACACACCAGTATATATCTGTATGATGAGAAATGAAGGACCATTTGTTAAAGTACTCCCCAAACAGACCAAGAGCTGTGTCTGACACCCTGTATGTGAAAGTGTCCCCACAACACTGGTCTGTGACAGGTCATTTGGCCTCTGACTGGAGAGAATAGAGAGAGAGAGAGAGAGAGAGAGAGAGAGAGAGAGAGAGAGAGAGAGAGAGCGAGAGAGAGATGTCTTTATTCTTTTGGAACTTTTGTGAGTGTACTGTATACTGTAAATTAAGTATTGTTTATTTCACTTTTATTTATTATCTATTTTACTTGCTTTGGCAATGTAAACATATGTTTCCCATGCCAATAAAGCCCCTTAAATTGAAAAATAAATTGGATTGCGAGAGAGAGAGAGAGAATGAAGTTGCTTACCACCCGGGATACAGCGGGTTAAAGCCTGACTCCGCAGGCACAACGCACCCCTCCCTATTCTACCTCTCCCTCCCTCTGTCGTTCCATTTTACTGTGTGTGCTCAGGGGGTTTCTTTACCATCTGCGAGCACCGCGCTCATGTGTTTGTGTGTTCAGTCTTATGCACACACAATAAACTTTTCTACCGGACATCAGATAGAATTTCAAAGACACCTGCACCGAAATCAATAATATTCGGAACATTTATTCCGAACATAATCCTGAACTGCTCTGGAGATCCTTTTTCGTTTTTGGCTTTTAGTACCCTTTTCAACGATTTGTGTTTCCTTCGAAACGGGATCTCGGAAACATGTTGAGGAGAGGAGGTATTTCTTTTGAAAGGTTCCCGAAGTTGTTACGCCAATGACGCGCGATGCAAGAGGTAAGAAGGAAAGGTGTTTCGGGAAACTGCCCAGTGGTTTGGTAGACGTGATTTTCGGTTTGTTTGAGCGGTTCGTTTGGTCGGTTTAGTATTTATCTGTTAGCACCGATAGCTGAGTCACTGTTGTGCTCTGTGCCTGCCTGGTTGGGCTCGCTGCTCTGTTCTGCCCTACTGTTTTGGGAAACCGGGCCCTGCCCTGTCCTATCTGACGCAATGTGCTGCATGATGTGGGTTCATTGCCCCAGTTTATACCTAAACTCGGAGGGCGAAACTGATACCTTGGACAGGGCAATTAATCTAGGATATAGCTACAAGCTTGTTAAAACGGTAGACCCAGGTGCTAGGTTGGGTAGACACTTGTCGACAGTAAGGATAGCAGAACAAGAAAACTCCCCGATTGCTTAAATCTGACACACCTATGATGTTAAGTGATGAAGGCTATTGTAGGCATGTGGCCGATAGCCTACTCATTCGTTACAATGTAACAAACTTCAGCAAGGTCTCTGAAGATTCTTTACAACGTAGCCAATTCTGAAATCAATCCAGAGATGGACTATTGTCAGAAATGATTTGTGGGCCTCTTTCTAAGGTTTTAAACATTCAAATGAAACCATGATTCCACCTACATTACACAGTCTCATGTAGGTCTACCTGTCCAGCATTAGGCTACATAAACTCACTTGGGTCTACCTGTGTCCAACCCAGGGATGTACAGTTCCCTACCCACCAGTGCTGTCTACACTTGCAGGCCTTTGATCCTACATCAAGAATAGGCCTATAACACGTCTTCATGCTTAGTCATACATCATTTATAACTTGTACTGTACTTGTGCTCATGCAGGGTGGGAGGTCTGTTTAATCAAGGGCAAGGTCATGGTCTCTCAGTTGTATGAGGCAATCATTATGTCCTCTTAGAGACAACACATATTAAAGGGGAAATCTGCCGTTGCTACATCAGACTTAGAAATTAATAATATGTAGTCATTGATTATTGAAGAATATAACTTATAACTTCCTCAGGAGCTTAGTTCAACTGTCGTACCCCATCACAACCCAAAATATAAACTGTGTTTACTCCAATTTTTGTAAACAAAGTAAATGTAAACAAACACTGTGTAGCCTCAAAACATTGTTAAAACTATAATTTTATCACGGATGGTCAGTCTTTGCATCCATAGCTCTGTCTATGAATATGAGATTGGTTACATTTCTCCAGCCCCATCACTCAGGTTTTACAGAAACAGTGACGAGGGCTACACTTTGTTATTGTTTCAACTACGGATTGCCCCTTTAAGTATCCTCTTATATTTGTTTTGTATTGATGAGTTTGTCTTTAGGGTCGGAGTGGAGTGTTGGTTGGTCAGACCAGCCCTGTTTGTGTTTGTCTTTAGGGTCGGAGTGGAGTGTTGGTTGGTCAGACCAGCCCTGTTTGTGAGTATATATGAAGTTTGTGTTGGTGTGTGTGTGTGAGAGCTGCCCAGTGTTTCTCTTTGACCCACTGACTGAATGAGAGAAGGAGATGGTACCGTGTAGGCATGTCAAGGTGGATATACTGTTAGGTACACAGGGTGTAGTTCTATCCTCAAGCCTGCATTATGGATGGAGTGAGGAAAGAGAAAGGAAATAGAACCCATTCCTGATTTAGATGGAAACAGAGACCTAGTTAGCCTGAGTGTATCAGCAGCTAGGACCTAGCCTGAGTGTTACAGCAGCTAGGACCTAGCCTGAGTGTTACAGCTAGGACCTAGCCTGAGTGTTACAGCTAGGACCTAGCCTGAGTGTTACAGCTAGGACCTAGCCTGAGTGTTACAGCTAGGACCTAGCCTGAGTGTTACAGCAGCTAGGACCTAGCCTGAGTGTTACAGCAGCTAGGACCTAGCCTGAGTGTTACAGCAGCTAGGACCTAGCCTGAGTGTTACAGCAACTAGGACCTAGCCTGAGTGTTACTGCAGCTAGGACCTAGCCTGAGTGTTACAGCAACTAGGACCTAGCCTGAGTGTTACTGCAGCTAGGACCTAGCCTGAGTGTTACAGCAACTAGGACCTAGCCTGAGTGTTACAGCAACTAGGACCTAGCCTGAGTGTTACAGCAACTAGGACCTAGCCTGAGTGTTACAGCAACTAGGACCTAGCCTGAGTGTTACTGCAGCTAGGACCTAGCCTGAGTGTTACAGCAACTAGGACCTAGCCTGAGTGTTACAGCTAGGACCTAGCCTGAGTGTTACAGCAGCTAGGACCTAGCCTGAGTGTTACAGCTAGGACCTAGCCTGAGTGTTACAGCAGCTAGGACCTAGCCTGAGTGTTACAGCAGCTAGGACCTAGCCTGAGTGTTACAGCAGCTAGGACCTAGCCTGAGTGTTACAGCAGCTAGGACCTAGCCTGAGTGTTACAGCAGCTAGGACCTAGCCTGAGTGTTACAGCAGCTAGGACCTAGCCTGAGTGTTACAGCAGCTAGGACCTAGCCTGAGTGTTACAGCAGCTAGGACCTAGTCTGAGTGTTACAGCTAGGACCTAGCCTGAGTGTTACAGCTAGGACCTAGCCTGAGTGTTACAGCAGCTAGGACCTAGCCTGAGTGTTACAGCAGCTAGGACCTAGCCTGAGTGTTACAGCTAGGACCTAGCCTGAGTGTTACAGCAGCTAGGACCTAGCCTGAGTGTTACAGCAGCTAGGACCTAGCCTGAGTGTTACAGCTAGGACCTAGCCTGAGTGTTACAGCTAGGACCTAACCTGAGTGTTACAGCTAGGACCTAGCCTGAGTGTTACAGCTAGGACCTAGCCTGAGTGTTACAGCTAGGACCTAGCCTGAGTGTTACAGCAGCTAGGACCTAGCCTGAGTGTTACAGCTAGGACCTAGCCTGAGTGTTACAGCAGCTAGGACCTAGCCTGAGTGTTACAGCTAGGACCTAGCCTGAGTGTTACAGCAGCTAGGACCTAGCCTGAGTGTTACAGCTAGGACCTAGCCTGAGTGTTACAGCTAGGACCTAGCCTGAGTGTTACAGCTAGGACCTAACCTGAGTGTTACTGCAGCTAGGACCTAACCTGAGTGTTACTGCAGCTAGGACCTAGCCTGAGTGTTACAGCTAGGACCTAACCTGAGTGTTACAGCTAGGACCTAGCCTGAGTGTTACAGCAGCTAGGACCTAGCCTGAGTACTGCAGCTAGGACCTAGCCTGAGTACTACAGCTAGGACCTAGCCTGAGTGTTGCAGCTAGGACCTAACCTGAGTGTTGCAGCTAGGACCTAGCCTGAGTGTTACAGCTAGGACCTAGCCTGAGTGTTACAGCTAGGACCTAGCCTGAGTGTTACAGCTAGGACCTAGCCTGAGTGTTACAGCTAGGACCTAACCTGAGTGTTACTGCAGCTAGGACCTAGCCTGAGTGTTGCAGCTAGGACCTAGCCTGAGTGTTACAGCTAGGACCTAGCCTGAGTGTTACAGCTAGGACCTAGCCTGAGTGTTACAGCTAGGACCTAGCCTGAGTGTTACAGCTAGGACCTAGCCTGAGTGTTACAGCTAGGACCTAGCCTGAGTGTTACAGCTAGGACCTAGCCTGAGTGTTACAGCTAGGACCTAACCTGAGTGTTACTGCAGCTAGGACCTAGCCTGAGTGTTACAGCTAGGACCTAACCTGAGTGTTACAGCTAGGACCTAGCCTGAGTGTTACAGCAGCTAGGACCTAGCCTGAGTGTTACAGCTAGGACCTAGCCTGAGTACTGCAGCTAGGACCTAGCCTGAGTGTTACAGCTAGGACCTAGCCTGAGTACTACAGCTAGGACCTAGCCTGAGTGTTGCAGCTAGGACCTAACCTGAGTGTTACAGCTAGGACCTAGCCTGAGTGTTGCAGCTAGGACCTAGCCTGAGTGTTACAGCTAGGACCTAGCCTGAGTGTTACAGCTAGGACCTAGCCTGAGTGTTACAGCTAGGACCTAGCCTGAGTGTTACAGCTAGGACCTAGCCTGAGTGTTACAGCTAGGACCTAACCTGAGTGTTACAGCTAGGACCTAGCCTGAGTACTGCAGCTAGGACCTAGCCTGAGTGTTACAGCTAGGACCTAGCCTGAGTGTTACAGCTAGGACCTAGCCTGAGTGTTACAGCAGCTAGGACCTAGCCTGAGTGTTACAGCAGCTAGGACCTAGCCTGAGTGTTACAGCAGCTAGGACCTAGCCTGAGTGTTACAGCAGCTAGGACCTAGCCTGAGTGTTACAGCAGCTAGGACCTAGCCTGAGTGTTACAGCAGCTAGGACCTAGCCTGAGTGTTACAGCAGCTAGGACCTAGCCTGAGTGTTACAGCAGCTAGGACCTAGCCTGAGTGTTACAGCAGCTAGGACCTAGCCTGAGTGTTACAGCAGCTAGGACCTAGCCTGAGTGTTACAGCAGCTAGGACCTAGCCTGAGTGTTACAGCAGCTAGGACCTAGCCTGAGTGTTACAGCAGCTAGGACCTAGCCTGAGTGTTACAGCAGCTAGGACCTAGCCTGAGTGTTACAGCAGCTAGGACCTAGCCTGAGTGTTACAGCAGCTAGGACCTAGCCTGAGTGTTACAGCAGCTAGGACCTAGCCTGAGTGTTACAGCAGCTAGGACCTAGCCTGAGTGTTACAGCTAGGACCTAGCCTGAGTGTTACAGCTAGGACCTAGCCTGAGTGTTACAGCTAGGACCTAGCCTGAGTGTTACAGCTAGGACCTAGCCTGAGTGTTACAGCTAGGACCTACCTGAGTGTTACAGCTAGGACCTAGCCTGAGTGTTACAGCTAGGACCTAGCCTGAGTGTTACAGCTAGGACCTAGCCTGAGTGTTACAGCTAGGACCTAGCCTGAGTGTTACAGCTAGGACCTAGCCTGAGTGTTACAGCTAGGACCTAGCCTGAGTGTTACAGCTAGGACCCTAGCCTGAGTGTTACAGCTAGGACCTAGCCTGAGTGTTACAGCTAGGACCTAGCCTGAGTGTTACAGCAGCTAGGACCTAGCCTGAGTGTTACAGCAGCTAGGACCTAGCCTGAGTGTTACAGCAGCTAGGACCTAGCCTGAGTGTTACAGCTAGGACCTAGCCTGAGTGTTACAGCTAGGACCTAACCTGAGTGTTACTGCAGCTAGGACCTAGCCTGAGTGTTACAGCTAGGACCTAACCTGAGTGTTACAGCTAGGACCTAACCTGAGTGTTACAGCTAGGACCTAGCCTGAGTGTTACAGCAGCTAGGACCTAGCCTGAGTGTTACAGCTAGGACCTAGCCTGAGTACTGCAGCTAGGACCTAGCCTGAGTGTTACAGCTAGGACCTAGCCTGAGTATTACAGCTAGGACCTAGCCTGAGTGTTGCAGCTAGGACCTAACCTGAGTGTTACAGCTAGGACCTAGCCTGAGTGTTGCAGCTAGGACCTAGCCTGAGTGTTGCAGCTAGGACCTAGCCTGAGTGTTGCAGCTAGGACCTAGCCTGAGTGTTTCAGCTAGGACCTAGCCTGAGTGTTACAGCTAGGACCTAGCCTGAGTGTTACAGCTAGGACCTAACCTGAGTGTTACAGCTAGGACCTAGCCTGAGTACTGCAGCTAGGACCTAGCCTGAGTGTTACAGCTAGGACCTAGCCTGAGTGTTACAGCTAGGACCTAACCTGAGTGTTACAGCTAGGACCTAGCCTGAGTGTTGCAGCTAGGACCTAACCTGAGTGTTACAGCTAGGACCTAGCCTGAGTGTTGCAGCTAGGACGTAGCCTGAGTGGTGCAGCTAGGACCTAGCCTGAGTGGTGCAGCTAGGACCTAGCCTGAGTGGTGCAGCTAGGACCTAGCCTGAGTGGTGCAGCTAGGACCTAGCCTGACCTGGGACCAGGCTATAGGAGACAACAGACCTGGGACCAGGCTATAGAAGGAGACAACAGACCTGGGACCAGGCTATAGAAGGAGAAAACAGATCTGGGACCAGGCTATGGAAGGAGAAAACAGATCTGGGACCAGGCTATGGAAGGAGAAAACAGACCTGGAACCAGGCTATAGAAGGAGACAACAGATCTGGGACCAGGCTAGGTCCTAGCTGCAGAATAATTTAATTAACAACAGGATAATATTATATATATATTTTTTTGTGAAATAGGGGATTGATCACTATGGACCAATGGAATGATGACCTTTAGGTTGTGATACACATAGACACATACATACATACATACATACATACATACATACATACATACATACATACATACATACATACATACATACATATACACACACACACACACACACACACACACACACACACACACACACACAGACACACACACCATCTATTCCCAACTCCACTCTCTCCTGCAGCACACAGGGTTCTCTAACTTGAGCATTTTTATATCTATTTCCTGTACAGACTCCAACACAGGAATGGCAGGAATACATCAGTGTTGTCTCAGGGCCAGTAGATGGTAGAGAGAGGAAATGAAGCCAAATGCAATGCATACGTAGCTAGGAGCTGAACATTGAACTGGCCTGGTGACTGAGGCCTTGTACAGAAAGTCCCCTATCCCCTATAGGCCATTGTCAAAATGACCCCTACCCCTATAGGCCCTTGTCAAAACGACCCCTATCCCCTATAGGCCCTTGTCAAAACGACCCCTATCCCCTATAGGCCCTTGTCAAAACGACCCCTATCCCCTATAGGCCCTTGTCAAAACGACCCCTACCCCTATAGGCCCTTGTCAAAACGACCCCTATCCCTATAGGCCATTGTCAAAACGACCCCTATAGGCCCTTGTCAAAACGACCCCTATCCCCTATAGGCCCTTGTCAAAACGACCCCTATCCCCTATAGGCCCTTGTCAAAACGACCCCTATCCCCTATAGGCCCTTGTCAAAACGACCCCTATCCCCTATAGGCCCTTGTCAAAACGACCCCTACCCCTATAGGCCCTTGTCAAAACGACCCCTATCCCTATAGGCCATTGTCAAAACGACCCCTATAGGCCCTTGTCAAAACGACCCCTATCCCCTATAGGCCCTTGTCAAAACGACCCCTATCCCCTATAGGCCCTTGTCAAAACGACCCCTATCCCTATAGGCCCTTGTCAAAACGACCCCTACCCCTATAGGCCCTTGTCAAAACGACCCCTGGTAGTGGGATACTTGACTTGTGGAGATCTGAAGTCAGTGTGAATCCTACGGGGAAGGTTCCATCTAACTAATATTTTTTTATTTTATTTATTTAACTAGGCAAGTCAGTTAAGAACACATTTTTATTTACAATGACGGCCTACCAGGGAACAGTGGGTTAACTGCCTTGTTCAGGGGCAGAACGATAGATTTTTACCTCGTCAGCTCAGGGATTTGATCTAGCAACCTTTCGGTTACTAACCACTAGGCTACCTGCCACCCTAATATAAGAGGTCAAGAGGTATGGGTTGTTTCTGGCCTGGATGTGTAAGGACCACTGGAGATAGTGGTAGTGGGGTTGTTTCTGGCCTGGATGTGTAAGGACCACTGGAGATAGTGGTAGTGGGGTTGTTTCTGGCCTGGATGTGTAAGGACCACTGGAGATAGTGGTAGTGGGGTTGTTTCTGGCCAGGATGTGTAAGGACCACTGGAGATAGTGGTAGTGGTCATCCGTACAGGAAGCATCCATGGCTGTTTTCATCAGACACCAGTCTATTTCCAACCAGGACTATGACACTGATGTTACTGTACAGCTGTATCCATATGGCCCTATATCACAGCAATGGAGGCTAGGTACACCTACTGAGTCATGATCTGATTCTAGTCAGTTACCTGGAATCTCTCTCCCAACACTTGTGACATTAGCAGGCCGGAGGCCAGCGTTTACATGAAAATTTGATTCTGGGTTCCAAGATGAGTTACTTGACATTGTACTGAATAATTGTTGATGTCAATGTTCCTGTTGTCTTAATTGTTGATCATTTTGTCATCTATGTATTGGTGAATAGACTTGTTTTATCTAGGTAACATTTTACATGAAGGTGGACTTTATAAATGATTTATTAGGGGGTTTATTAGGGGGGTTATTAGGGTTTATTAGGGTTTATTAGTAGTAAATGTCTATAATCTATATACCAGTCTTGTCAAAAACCAGGTTTTGCAACGAAACACTACTTTTCTCTGGGACTTTGGTAATGGGGCCAGATTATTAAATCACATTTTCAATACATTCAAGAGGGCTTCAGCTAGATCGATACATTCAAGAGGGCTTCAGCTGGATCGATACATTCAAGAGGGCTTCAGCTGGATCGATACATTCAAGAGGGCTTCAGCTGGATCGATACATTCAAGAGGGCTTCAGCTGGATCGATACATTCAAGAGGGCTTCAGCTGGATCGATACATTCAAGAGGGCTTCAGCTGGATCGATACATTCAAGAGGTCTTCAGCTGGGTCGATACATTCAAGAGGGCTTCAGCTGGATCGATACATTCAAGAGGGCTTCAGCTGGATCGATACATTCAAGAGGGCTTCAGCTGGATCGATACAAGTCAATAGCACTGCTTCTAAAAAACACAATTTACACTACATGACCAAAAGTATGTGGACACCTGCTCGTCGAACATCTTATTCCATAATCAGGGGTATTAATATGGAGTTGGTCCCCTCTTTGCTGCTATAACAGCCTCCACTCTTCTGGGAAGGCTTTCCACTAGATGTTGGAACATTTCTGCAGGGACTTGCTTCCATTCAGACACAAGAGCATTAGTGGGGCCGGGCACTGATGCTGGGCGATTAAGCCTGATTTCGACAAACCATTTCTGCATGTACCTGACTTTGTGCACGGGGGCATTGTTACGCTGAAACAAGAAAGGGCCTTCCCCAACTGTTGCCACAAAGTTTGAAGCACAGAATCGTCTAGAATGTTATTGTATGCTGTAGCTAGAAGATTTCCCTTCACTGGAACTAAAGGGCCCGAACCATGAAAAACAGCCCCAGACCATTATTCCTTCTTACTGTTGGAACTATGCATTAGGGCAGGTAGCGCTCTCCTGGCATCAGCCAAACCCAGATTTGTCTGTTGGACTGCCAGATGGTGAAGAGTGATTCATCACTCCAGAGAATGAATTTCCACTACTCCAGAGTCCAATGGCTGTGAGCTTTACACCACTCCAGCAGATGCTTGGCATTGCGCATGGTGATCTTAAGCTTGTGTGTGGCTGCCCAGGCATGGAAACCCATTTCATGAAGCTCCTGACAGTTATTGTGCTGACGTTGCTTCCAGAGGCAGTTTGGAACTCAGCAGTGAGTGTTGCAACCGAGGGTACAGACAATTTTTACGCACTACGTGCTTCAGCACACAGCTTGTGTGGCCTACCACTTCGCAGCTGAGCTGTTGTTGCTCCTAGACGTTTCCACTTCACAATAACAGCACTTACTGTTGACCGGGGCAGCTCTAGCAACGCAGAAATTTGACAAACTGACTTGTTGGAAAGGTGGCATCCTGATGCCACCTGAAGAGTCACTGACCTCTTCAGTACGGGCCGGGCTGTTTGTCTATGGAGATTGCATGGCGGTGTGCTCAATTTTATACACCTGTCAGCAACGGGTGTGGATGTTATAGCCGAATCCACGAATTTGAAGGGGTTTCCACATACTTTTGTATATATAGTGTACCATTCACTAATTAACCAGCCTTCAATCCTAAAGCCTCTAGAAGTTTCAGACATGGAGACGTATGGCCAGGTCAACGTCTGACTGAGTTCGAGGATAGATCCTCAGTCTGCTTGCTCTAAACACTTTGTTTAATAGGTACTGCTGAATTATGAGAGGAAAGTTAATGGCATGATGGTGGTGTTTTGGCTGACTCAGGGCCCTGGCAGCATGCTGGTAACATTAAGTAGTTTGTTGTAGTCCAGACCAGACCTGGGCTGACTCAGGGCCCTGGCAGCATGCTGGTAACATTAAGTAGTTTGTTGTAGTCCAGTCCAGACCTGGGCTGACTCAGGGCCATGGCAGCATGCTGGTAACATTAAGTAGTTTGTTGTAGTCCAGACCAGACCTGGGCTGACTCAGGGCCCTGGCAGCATGCTGGTAACATTAAGTAGTTTGTTGTAGTCCAGTCCAGACCTGGGCTGACTCAGGGCCATGGCAGCATGCTGGTAACATTAAGTAGTTTGTTGTAGTCCAGTCCAGACCTGGGCTGACTCAGGGCCCTGGCAGCATGCTGGTAACATTAAGTAGTTTGTTGTAGTCCAGTCCAGACCTGGGCTGACTCAGGACCCTGGCAGCATGCTGGTAACATTAAGTAGTTTGTTGTAGTCCAGTCCAGACCTGGGCTGACTCAGGACCCTGGCAGCATGCTGGTAACATTAAGTAGTTTGTTGTAGTCCAGTCCAGACCTGGGCTGACTCAGGACTCTGGCAGCATGCTGGTAACATTAAGTAGTTTGTTGTAGTCCAGTCCAGACCTGGGCTGACTCAGGGCCCTGGCAGCATGCTGGTAACATTAAGTAGTTTGTTGTAGTCCAGACCTGGGCTGACTCAGGGCCCTGGCAGCATGCTGGTAACATTAAGTAGTTTGTTGTAGTCCAGACCTGGGCTGACTCAGGGCCCTGGCAGCATGCTGGTAACATTAAGTAGTTTGTTGTAGTCTAGTCCAGACCTGGGCTGACTCAGGGCCCTGGCAGCATGCTGGTAACATTAAGTAGTTTGTTGTAGTCCAGTCCAGACCTGGGCTGACTCAGGGCCCTGGCAGCATGCTGGTAACATTAAGTAGTTTGTTGTAGTCCAGTCCAGACCTGGGCTGACTCAGGACCCTGGCAGCATGCTGGTAACATTAAGTAGTTTGTTGTAGTCCAGACCTGGGCTGACTCAGGGCCCTGGCAGCATGCTGGTAACATTAAGTAGTTTGTTGTAGTCCAGTCCAGACCTGGGCTGACTCAGGGCCCTGGCAGCATGCTGGTAACATTAAGTAGTTTGTTGTAGTCCAGTCTAGACCTGGGCTGACTCAGGGCCATGGCAGCATGCTGGTAACATTAAGTAGTTTGTTGTAGTCCAGTCCAGACCTGGGCTGACTCAGGGCCCTGGCAGCATGCTGGTAACATTAAGTAGTTTGTTGTAGTCCAGTCCAGACCTGGGCTGACTCAGGGCCCTGGCAGCATGCTGGTAACATTAAGTAGTTTGTTGTAGTCCAGTCCAGACCTGGGCTGACTCAGGGCCCTGGCAGCATGCTGGTAACATTAAGTAGTTTGTTGTAGTCTAGTCCAGACCTGGGCTGACTCAGGGCCCTGGCAGCATGCTGGTAACATTAAGTAGTTTGTTGTAGTCCAGTCCAGACCTGGGCTGACTCAGGGCCCTGGCAGCATGCTGGTAACATTAAGTAGTTTGTTGTAGTCCAGTCCAGACCTGGGCTGACTCAGGACCCTGGCAGCATGCTGGTAACATTAAGTAGTTTGTTGTAGTCCAGTCCAGACCTGGGCTGACTCAGGGCCATGGCAGCATGCTGGTAACATTAAGTAGTTTGTTGTAGTCCAGTCCAGACCTGGGCTGACTCAGGGCCATGGCAGCATGCTGGTGACATTAAGTAGTGTATGTAGTTAAAGTCACATCACTTTTCGTGGGGTGCTGCTGGGATGAAACAATCTTGTAATAGGAAAGTAGTCCCGCACAATGAATTTCTCCAACATGTATGATTATAAGTTGACAACGTTTCTATCCTATAAGGATCCTGGTCAGGTCTGGGACAGGTGTGTGTTAGAGTGGGCAGACAGGTGGGCCCTATACTTTCTTATTACAGTAATGTAACAGGAAAATCCACAGCCGTTTCTTATTACAGTAGTGTAACAGGAAAATCCACAGCCGTTTCCTATTACAGTAGTGTAACAGGTAAATTCACAGCCGTTTCCTATTACAGTAGTGTAACAGGTAAATTCACAGCCGTTTCCTATTACAGGAGTGTAACAGGTAAATTCACAGCCGTTTCCTATTACAGTAGTGTAACAGGTAAATTCACAGCCGTTTCCTATTACAGTAGTGTAACAGGTAAATTCACAGCCGTTTCCTATTACAGGAGTGTAACAGGTAAATTCACAGCCGTTTCCTATTACAGTAGTGTAACAGGTAAATCCACAGCCGTTTCCTATTACAGTAGTGTAACAGGTTTGTCCGTAGCTGTTTAGTAACTCTCCCCTTAGGTGCCCAAGCCACTTTTCTGCTCTGCTGCCATGGTGATGATGGAATCCTGTTAGAAAAACAAGCAGGGGGTTGGCTCCTCCCTGTCTGTTGTGATAACAAAACTTTCAAAGAAGAAAATGCCTATGACTACAGACTAAAAATAATCAGTTAAGGCCCATCCCAAATGGCACCCTATTCCCTATATAGTGCACTACTTTTGGTCAAAAGTAGCACACTATATAGGGAATATGGTGCAATTTGGGATGGGCCCTAACTGATTATTTTTTGTCAAAAGTAGTGCACTATATAGGGAATATGGTGCCATTTGGGATGTGCCCTAACTGATTATTTTTAGTCAAAGTTAGTGCACTATATAGGGAATATGGTGCCATTTGGGATGGGACCTAACTGATTATTTTTACACCCTCAAAATGAAAGCAAAAGCTTTGACGAAGGCTGTAAGCTTGACAAACAAGTGATACTGACAATGGCAGTGTAGGATTCTATTGTCTAGGAATGTGTCTAGGGATGCGTCCCAAAATGCACACTATCCCTTATATGTCCCCTTATAGTCTCTGGTCAAAAGTAGTGCACTATAAAGGGCTGTGTCCTTACGGTTAAGTCCCCCTCCTCAAAACTAATATTTGTATTCCTGTAAAAAAAATAAACGTCCTTTTGTCCTTCATGATTCTGAAATGGCTGACTGGACAGAGAGGGATGGTAGATCGTCTATAGTCAGCTCTCTGTGTGTGTGGTCAGGTCCCACCATGTCTCTCTCTCTTTCTCTCTCTCTCTCTTTCTTTCTCTCACCCTATTCCCTAGTACACTACTTAGTGCACCACTTCTACCCTATGGGTCCTGGTCTAAAGTAGTGCTCTATATAGGGAATAGGGTGCATTAGGGACACAGCCCTGGTCTATTGGTGACTGATATTAGTGTGCATCTGTATGTCAGTCTCACTGTGATGTTCTCTTCCTGACCAGGAACACACACTCTGGGCGTCACTGAACTCATCTAGAGGACCACATCTCATCTCCTCCCCCATCTTAACTCTACTGACCCCCCCCCCCCCACCTCCCTCCTCCAACAAAGTATAAGACTCCCCCATCTTAACTCTACTGACCCTCCCCCCACCTCCCTCCTCCAACAAAGTATAAGACTCCCCCATCTTAACTCTACTGACCCCCCCCACCTCCCTCCTCCAACCCAATATAAGACTCCCCCATCTTAACTCTACTGACCCCCCCCACCTCCCTCCTCCAACCCAGTATAAGACTCCCCCATCTTAACTCTACCTGTGAGAAGAAAGCTAGTGGTAGGGCCCACTGTACGATTCCATTACCTACTTCTTAACACCTGTGAAACACTGACCAATCACCATGCAGACATCATCTCTCCGCCGCCAGGTGAAGAACATGGTCAACCAATACTCAGAGGCAGAGATCAAGGTTTGTTGTTGTGATTGTTGTTGTTGCTATTTAACATTTGTGTGGTTACCTACAGTTGAAGTCGGAAGTTTACATACACCTTAGCCAAATACATTTCAACTCTGTTTTTCACAATTCCTGACATTTAATCCTAGTAAAAATTCCCTGTCTTAGGTCAGTTAGGATCACCACTTTATTTTAAGAATGTGAAATGTCAGAATAATAGCAGAGAGAATGATTTATTTCAGCTTTTATTTCTTTCATCACTTTCCCAGTGGGTCAGAAGTTTACATACATTCAATTAGTATTTGGTAGCATTGCCCATAGTTTAACCTGGGTCAAACGTTTCAGGTAGCCTTCCACGAGCTTCCCACAATAAGTTTGGTGAATTTTGGCCCATTCCTTCTGACAGAGCTGGTGTAACTGAGTCAGGTTTGTAGGCCTCCATGCTCACACACGCTTTTTCAGTTCTGCCCACAAATTTTCTATAGGATTGCGATCAGGGCTTTGTGATGGCCACTCCAATATCTTGACTTTGTTGTCCTTAAGCCATTTTGCCACAACTTTGGAAGTATGCTTGGGGTCATTGTCCATTTGGAAGACCCATTTGCGACCAAGCTTTAACTTCCTGACTGATGTCTTGAGATGTTGCTTCAATATAGCCACATAATTGTCCGTCCTCATGATGCCATCTGTTTTGTGAAGTGCACCAGTCCCTCCTGCAGCAAAACACTCCCACATCATGATGCTGCCACCTCCGTGCTTCACGGTTGGGATGGTGGTCTTCAGCTTGCAAGCCTCCCCCAATTTCCTCCAAACATAAGATGGTCATTAATGGCCAAACAGTTCTATTTTTGTTTCATCAGACCGGAGGATATTTCTCCAAAAAGTACGATCTTTGTCCCCAGTTGCAAACCGTAGTCTGTTTTTTTTAATGACGGATTTGGAGCAGTGGCTTCTTCCTTGCTGAGCGGTCGATATAGGACTCGTCTTACTGTGGATATAGATACTTTTGTACCTGTTTCCTCCAGCATCTTCACAAGGTCCTTTGCTGTTGTTCTGGGATTGATTTTCACTTTTCGCACCAAAGTACGTTCATCTCTAGGAGACAGAACGCATCTCCTTCCTGAGCGGTATGACGGCTGCGTGGTCCCATGGTGTTTATACTTGCGTACTATTGTTTATACAGATGAACGTGGTACCTTCAGGCGTTTGGAAATTGCTCCCAAGGATGAACCAGACTTGTGGAGGTCTACAATTATTTTTCTGAGGTCTTGGCTGATTTCTTTTGATTTTCCCATGATGTCAAGCAAAGAGGCACTGAGTTTGAAGGTAGGCTTTGAAATAAATCCACAGGTACACTTCCAATTGACTCAAATGATGTCAATTAGCCTATCAGAAGCTTCTAAAGCCATGACATAATTTTCTGGAATTTTCCAAGCTGTTTATAGGCACAGTCAACTTAGTGTATGTAAACTTCTGACCCACTGGAATTGTGATACAGTGAATTATAAGTGAAATAATCTGTCTGTAAACAATTGTTGGAAAAATTACTTTTGTCATGCACAAAGTAGATGTCCTATCTGACTTGCCAATACTATAGTTTGTTAACAAGAAATTTGTGGAGTGGTTGAAAAACAAGTTTTAATGACTCCAATATAAGTGTATGTAAACTTCCGACTTCAACTGTATATATTGTAAAGCTTCTTTGGGTCTGAGGAAAGAGCCATCATATCTCATTCTTATATATTGAAGTTTATCATTTATCTTAGGCTGGGATTCAAACCGATGGTGCTTTGTTGGTGCTTTTAAAGGGAATGTTTCGGAGACCTCATTAACGGTGGATGCTGCATATGTCAACTCATTCAGAAATTACTTTTTAAATGGCGTATAGCTGACAAAATGAGATCGGATTGAATCCCGGCCTGAATTGTATTTTTTCAAACTAAATCTGTTTTAATATTATTATATTAAGGTCCGCGAGGCGACCTCCAACGACCCGTGGGGCCCCCCCTCCTCTCTGATGTCAGAGATCGCTGACCTGACCTTCAACGTGGTGGCGTTCACTGAGGTCATGGGTATGATCTGGAAACGCCTCAACGACAGCGGGAAGAACTGGAGACACGTCTACAAGGTCAACATTCACCTGTTTGTTCTGGCTTTGGAAACTAACTGTTTTCTCTATGATATTTACAACATACAATTGTTAGTATTCCTTCATTCTTTAAATATCCTGTTCCTATGTATTTTGTAAAATGTTATCATATTCTGTTTTTATTGTTTAACGCTTTGCCTTGTCTTTTTATCTACTATTAGATTTGTGCGCTGTCTGTTTTAAATGTGCTGTGTATAAGTGAAGTGGATTGTTATTTTATTACTAGGCCCTGACACTACTCGACTACCTGATCAAAACGGGCTCGGAACGTGTGGCGCAGCAGTGCAGGGAGAACGTCTACACCATACAGGTTAGGTTGACGGTTCGAATCCCGAGTCTGTCGGGATAAATGTCTGGGAGTGCACCGAGCTGGCTACTAAATGGTTTCTTTCTCAGGGGGATTGAAACCAAAAAACCAATCTGCAAAAAAAGTATAATAAAGTATACTTCCTCCTCTTTCTCCTCCTCCTCTCTAGACCCTACGGGACTTCCAGTTCACAGATAGGGATGGCAGGGACCAGGGGGTGAATGTTAGGGAGAAGGCCAAGCAGCTGGTGGCCCTGATGAGGGATGAGGAGAGGCTGAAACAGGTATGACATGGTACCTGTATTCTGTTGGTTTGGTTTTGTACAGTATGTGTGTCTGCTTCTGTTTGACATCAAACACATTATGCCTGGTCCTGGACTTCTGTTTGACATCAGACACAGTATGCCTAGTCCTGGACTTCTGTTTGACATGAGGCACATTATGCCTGGTCCTGGACTTCTGTTTGATATCAGACACATTATGCCTGGTCCTGGACTTCTGTTTGACATCAGACACATTATGCCTGGTCCTGGACTTCTGTTTGATATCAGACACATTATGCCTGGTCCTGGACTTCTGTTTGATATCAGACACATTATGCCTGGTCCTGGACTTCTGTTTGACATGAGACACATTATGCCTGGTCCTGGACTTCTGTTTGACATGAGACACATTATGCCTGGTCCTGGACTTCTGTTTGATATCAGACACATTATGCCTGGTCCTGGACTTCTGTTTGACATCAGACACATTATGCCTGGTCCTGGACTTCTGTTTGATATCAGACACATTATGCCTGGTCCTGGACTTCTGTTTGATATCAGACACATTATGCCTGGTCCTGGACTTCTGTTTGACATGAGACACATTATGCCTGGTCCTGGACTTCTGTTTGACATGAGACACATTATGCCTGGTCCTGGACTTCTGTTTGACATGAGACACATTATGCCTGGTCCTGGACTTCTGTTTGACATCAAAGGGTGTTTTCCCAGACACATTATGCCTGGTCCTGGACTTCTCCATTGATCGGATTTTTTTTGTCCTGGTCTAGGCTTAATCTGTGTCCAGGAAACCGTCCTGGTATTGTCCCCTCGGTGATGAATAAAATCCCTATCTACAGTCTGTAAATAAGTAGCTATCTATTTGTCTAGGAGAGGACCCTGGCCCTGAAGACCAAGGAGAGGATGGCTGGAGCTGCCGCAGGGTCAGGGATGGGCTCTGGTTCGCTACCTCCACCCTACCCAGGCCGCCGCACCAGCCAGCCCAGCATGACTGCACTCTACGGGGATGACTTCAGCCGGTCCAGGGAGTCCCATTCCTCTTTCAATTGTGAGTATTACCATGCAACTGGGAGTACACACACACACACACACACATACACACACACACACACACAATCACATTATTGGAAACGAAGGCTGTTCTGAGGTCGGGCCAGGTTGTGGCTAGATACGTTTGAGTTGGGTCAGGGACAATTTTTTTCATTTCAGCTAACCCAAATCCTTTTCCTAACCTTAACCTAGTTCTCCTAAAGCTTACTACACGGTCTACGGAGTTGCAATGTCGTTTTTCATCAATACGCTCAGGCATTGGACATATTTTCTTTAACTTCCTTAACATTGAGACGCCATATCATTCCTTCTGCAGCCGCGGGGGCAGTGTTGTCGCTTGGTTCCTAGATCTGATCTATACAATATATACGCTATTCATCAAAGTAGCTTATATTGCATTGATAACCAAATATAATCTCAGCAACTGTTCAAACAGTAAACCAAACAACAAGAATCCACCCTAAAATATATTTTGTTTAGAAGTAATAACTAGTGATTACAGGGTATGGTGAAATAGTACAACCAGCTGTAGCCAACTAACTAGGCGAGTGTTTTTTTCTTCGTGACCAAAACATGATGACGTTCTATTTTTAACTGATATGTGTCCAGACTTTTGACTGGTACTGTATATTTAAGCAATAAGGCCTGAGGAGGTGTGGTATATGGCCAATATCGTGTTGTTATGCGCGACGCAACGTGGAGTGACTGGATACAGCCTTTAGTCGTGGTATATTGTCCATATATCACAAAACCCAGAGGTGCCTTATTGCTATTATAAACTGGTTACCAACGTGATTAGAGCAGTAAAAATAAATGTTTTGTCATATCTGATATATCACGCCTTTCAGCCAATCAGCATTCAGGGCTCGAACCACCCAGTTTATATATAAGCATGTGTGGAACTCCTTCAACATTGTTGGAAAAAGCATTCCAGGTGAAGCTGGTTGAGAGAATGCCAAGAGTGTGCAAAGCTGTCATCAAGGAAAAGGGTGGCTACTTTGAGTAATATATATTTAAAATATATTTTGATTTGTTTAACACTGTTTTGGTTACTACAAGATTCCATATGTGTTATTTCATAGTTATAATGTCTTCACTGTTATTCTACAATGTAGAAAATAGTAAAAATAAAGAAAAACCCTTGAATGAATAGGTGTATCCAAACTTTTGACTGGTACTCTATATAAATGGTGTGTATGGACAGTATATAAATAGAAAAGGTGTGTACAGCAGTAGTTATATAGGATGAGCCTTGACTAGAATACAGTATATACATATGAAGTGGACAGCAGTAGTTATATAGGATGAGCCTTGACTAGAATACAGTATATACATATGAACTGGGTAAAACAGTATGTAAACACGATTAAAGTGGCCAGTGTTCACTGACTATGTACATAGGACAGCAGTCTCTAAGGTGCAGGGTAGAGTCCTGGGTGGTAGCCGGATAGTGACAGTATATTACAGTTTGATTGATAGCGGTGATACATTTTAAAAGGCCAAACATGTTCTCACAGCCTGAAGCATTGAAGAGGCAGTGGAACACATAATGGAGCCAGAATGTAATGAAAGCATGAAGGCTTGAATGCCTGAAACATTGATAAGATAACATTGATAAGATTAGCCATGCTGTTCTTCAGTGAGAATCCATGTTGAGAGATGTGGTCTGGCTCTGCTCAGGTCTGCACTGGCACTGGCAGTTCTGCACTGACAGCTAGTCAGTAAGTTGGCTAATGAACACTCCATGTTAGTGTTATCCCACAGGAAACAACCAGTGCTGGATAAAGTACCCAATTGTCATATTTGAGTAAAAGTAAAGATTCCTTAATAGAAAATGACTCAAGTAAAAGTGAAAGTCACCCAATAAAATTCTACTTGAGTAAAAGTCTAAAAGTATTTGGTTTTACATATACTTAAGTATCAAAAGTAAATGTAATTGCTAAAGTATACCTAAGTATCAAAAGTAAAGGTATGAATCATTTCAAATTCCTTACATTAAACAAACCAGACAGCACCATTTAAAAAATATATTTAATTTTTTAATTTTACAGATAGCAAGGGGCACACTCCAACTTTCAGACATATTTTACAAACGAAGCATTTGTGTTTAGTGAGCCCGCCAGATCAGAGGTAGTAGGGATGATCAGGGATGTTCTCTTGATAAGTGTGTGAATTGGACCATTTAAAAAAAAAACATTTACTATGCAAGTCAGTTAAAGAACAAATTCTTATTTTCAATGACGGCTTAGGAACAGTGGGTTAACTGCCTTGTTCAGGGGCAGAACGACAGATTTTTACCTTGTCAGCTCGGGGATTTGATCTTGCAACCTTTCGGTTACTAGTCCAACGCTCTCACCACTAGGCTACCTAGGCTATCTGTCCTGCTAAGTATTCAAAATGTAACAAGTACGTTTGTGTGTCAGGGAAAATGTATGGAGTAAAAAGTACATTCTTTTCTTTAGGAATGTAGTGAACTAAAAATTGTCAAAAATATAAATAGTAAAGTAAAGTACAGATACACCAAAAAACTACTTAAGTAGTACTTTAAAGTATTTTTACTTAATAAGTACTTTACACCACAGGAAACAACCTAGTGTGTGTATAGCCTAACGAAATTCATATTGCTTTATTGGCGTGAAATAAAATTTGTAGAAATTACCACTGCAGTATAGTGGTACAGCGTTTCAGTAAATACAATGCTATGATGCTAATGAAATCCAGTTCATTTCAGTGGTAATAATAGTACTGCATATAGTCATGGATACAGGTACAACACTACTGCTGTTGTATTGTGGAATCTTAGGTCGATTCATTTAATTAAATAAAAATATGATTATAAAAAAGAAAAAATGGCTAATAAATAAACAACAACATGTACATGGAGGATGGTTACACTATGTATCACTAGTAAACAACAACACGGAGGATGGTTACACTGTATTACTAGTAAACAACAACACGGAGGATGGTTACACTGTATCACTAGTAAACAACAACACGGAGGATGGTTACACTGTATTACTAGTAAACAACAACACGGAGGATGGTTACACTATGTATTACTAGTAAACAACAACACGGAGGATGGTTACACTGTATTACTAGTAAACAACAACACGGAGGATGGTTACACTGTATTACTAGTAAACAACAACACGGAGGATGGTTACACTGTATCACTAGTAAACAACAACACGGAGGATGGTTACACTGTATTACTAGTAAACAACAACACGGAGGATGGTTACACTATGTATTACTAGTAAACAACAACACGGAGGATGGTTACACTGTATTACTAGTAAACAACAACACGGAGGATGGTTACACTATGTATTACTAGTAAACAACAACACGGAGGATGGTTACACTATGTATCACTAGTAAACAACAACACGGAGGATGGTTACACTGTATTACTAGTAAACAACAACACGGAGGATGGTTACACTATGTATTACTAGTAAACAACAACACGGAGGATGGTTACACTGTATTACTAGTAAACAACATAGGGGATAGTTACACTGTATTACTAGTAAACAACAACACGGAGGATGGTTACACTATGTATTACTAGTAAACAACAACACGGAGGATGGTTACACTATGTATCACTAGTAAACAACAACACGGAGGATGGTTACACTGTATTACTAGTAAACAACAACACGGAGGATGGTTACACTATGTATTACTAGTAAACAACAACACGGAGGATGGTTACACTGTATTACTAGTAAACAACATAGGGGATAGTTACACTGTATTACTAGTAAACAACAACACGGAGGATGGTTACACTATATTACTAGTAAACAACAACACGGAGGATGGTTACACTATGTATTACTAGTAAACAACAACACGGAGGATGGTTACACTGTATTACTAGTAAACAACAACACGGAGGATGGTTACACTATGTATTACTAGTAAACAACAACACAGAGGATGGTTACACTATGTATCACTAGTAAACAACAACACGGAGGATGGTTACACTGTATTACTAGTAAACAACAACACGGAGGATGGTTACACTATGTATTACTAGTAAACAACAACACAGAGGATGGTTACACTATGTATTACTAGTAAACAACAACACGGAGGATGGTTACACTATGTATTACTAGTAAACAACAACACGGAGGATGGTTACACTGTATTACTAGTAAACAACAACACGGAGGATGGTTACACTGTATTACTAGTAAACAACAACACGGAGGATGGTTACACTATGTATTACTAGTAAACAACAACACGGAGGATGGTTACACTATGTATTACTAGTAAACAACAACACGGAGGATGGTTACACTGTATTACTAGTCAACAACAACACGGAGGATGGTTACACTGTATTACTAGTAAACAACAACACGGAGGATGGTTACACTATGTATTACTAGTAAACAACAACACGGAGGATGGTTACACTATGTATTACTAGTAAACAACAACACGGAGGATGGTTACACTATGTATTACTAGTAAACAACAACACGGAGGATGGTTACACTATGTATTACTAGTAAACAACAACATGGAGGATGGTTACACTATGTATCACTAGTAAACAACAACACGGAGGATGGTTACACTGTATTACTAGTAAACAACAACACGGAGGATGGTTACACTATGTATTACTAGTAAACAACAACACGGAGGATGGTTACACTGTATTACTAGTAAACAACAACACGGAGGATGGTTACACTATGTATCACTAGTAAACAACAACACGGAGGATGGTTACACTGTATTACTAGTAAACAACAACACGGAGGATGGTTACACTATGTATTACTAGTAAACAACAACACGGAGGATGGTTACACTATGTATTACTAGTAAACAACAACATGGAGGATGGTTACACTATGTATTACTAGTAAACAACAACACGGAGGATGGTTACACTATGTATCACTAGTAAACAACAACACGGAGGATGGTTACACTATGTATCACTAGTAAACAACAACACGGAGGATGGTTACACTGTATTACTAGTAAACAACAACACGGAGGATGGTTACACTATGTATTACTAGTAAACAACAACACGGAGGATGGTTACACTATGTATTACTAGTAAACAACAACATGGAGGATGGTTACACTATGTATTACTAGTAAACAACAACACGGAGGATGGTTACACTATGTATCACTAGTAAACAACAACACGGAGGATGGTTACACTATGTATCACTAGTAAACAACAACACGGAGGATGGTTACACTGTATTACTAGTAAACAACAACACGGAGGATGGTTACACTGTATTACTAGTAAACAACAACACGGAGGATGGTTACACTGTATTACTAGTAAACAACAACAGGGAGGATGGTTACACTGTATTACTAGTAAACAACAACACGGAGGATGGTTACACTATGTATCACTAGTAAACAACAACACGGAGGATGGTTACACTGTATTACTAGTAAACAACAACACGGAGGATGGTTACACTGTATTACTAGTAAACAACAACACGGAGGATGGTTACACTATGTATCACTAGTAAACAACAACACGGAGGATGGTTACACTATGTATTACTTATATATAATGTAAATACTTCAGGGAATTACTGGTCATGGGATGTCCCTCAGTCTATGGCAGTCATATACATATCAGGCAGTCATATTTGCATTTTTCCCCACCCAGATTGATTCCCAGCTTTATGTTATTAGTAAATGCACAGAAGTTGGACATTGATTGATTGAGATATTTTCTTGAAAAAATATTATCTTATTTGGGAGAATTTCTCACAGTAGAGGAAACATCTCTGTCTCTACCTCCCCTGTCGTGCAGTGACCACTAACCTCTTCCTTCTTACTCAAGGGGATTTGAGCTGGAATGTTTTGGCTCTTCATGTTCTTATCTTGTGACCATGACATACAGTAGATTATTCTAGATGACAGATGGCATATGACATATACACTCAGTATGAACTCACTGTTCTTATCTTATCAACGAGTCAGTCAGTGTGTGTGTGTGTGTGTGTGTGTGTGTGTGTGTGTGTGTGTGTGTGTGTGTGTCTGTCTGTGTGTCATCAGAAAGGGACTAAAAGTTCAGTTACTTGGGTCTCCAGAGATACAGATAGAGCGTTCCGTCAGCAGTATCTGGATTCATTGTAGAGATGGCTGGTTGTGTACACAGAAATAGAGTCTATAGAAAAGACCTTCCCATTCATGGCAATGATGGCATAATAGATTGTGTTTCTATAGTTGTATACCCGTGGTCATTGTCCCTCACAGGCCCTATTCAAGTAGGAACTATTGTCCTGTTGGTCCATGTGACAGGCAGCTGGACATAAGGACCTGGACAAGTCTCAATGAATAACTTTGCCCCAAATGGTACCCTGTTCCCTAACGGCCCTGGTCAATAGTAGTGCACAATATAGGGAATAGGGTGCCATTGTCCATAGGGCTCTGGTCAAAATTAGTGCACTATATAGGGTGCCATTGGCCATAGGGCTCTGGTGAAAAGTAGTGCACTATATGGTGCCATTTGGGAAACAATCCATGTCTCTGTCTATTGTATCATCCTGGTTAATCCCCATTCCTACATAAAGTGTTTGTTAGTTTTGGTTACGCTATCCGTGTGTGTGTGTGTGTGTGTGTGTGTGTGTGTGTGTGTGTGTGTGTGTGTGTGTGTGTGTGTGTGTGTGTGTGTGTGTGTGTGTGTGTGTGTGTGTGTGTGTGTGTGTGTGTGAGACGCTCTCTAGAGCTGCATTCCTAACATTCTCCTGTTCTCTTTCACTCCAGCTAAACAGCAAACACAAAGAATGGGACACACACTCAATCTCTACCTTTTTCCCCTGTCTCATCATGGATCTCTGTATACATGGCTGTGGAAGCCACGTTTAGCTAGCTGGGACTGGGCATCATGTATTATACATGGCTGTGCTGTGGTAGTCACGTTTAGCTAGCTGGGACTGGGCATCATGTATTATACATGGCTGTGCTGTGGTAGTCATGTTTAGCTAGCTGGGACTGGGCATCATGTATTATACAGGGCTGTGGTAGCCACGTTCAGCTAGCTGGGACTGGGGATCATGTATTAAACATGGCTGTGCTGTGGTAGCCACGTTTAGCTAGCTGGGACTGGGGATCATGTATTATACATGGCTGTGCTGTGGTAGTCATGTTTAGCTAGCTGGGACTGGGCGTCATGTATTATACATGGCTGTGCTGTGGTAGTCATGTTTAGCTAGCTGGGACTGGGTGTCATGTATTATATATGGCTGTCGCAGCCACGTTTAGCTAGCTGGGACTGGGCATCATGTATTATACATGGCTGTGGTAGCCACGTTTAGCTAGCTGGGACTGGGGATCATGTATTATACAGGGCTGTGGTAGTCACGTTTAGCTAGCTGGGACTGGGCATCATGTATTATACAGGGCTGTGCTGTGGTAGTCACGTTTAGCTAGTTGGGACTGGGCATACTGTATTATACAGGGCTGTGCTGTGGTAGTCACGTTTAGCTAGCTGGGACTGGGCATCATGTATTATATATGGCTGTGGTAGCCACATTTAGCTAGCTGGGACTGGGCATCATGTATTATACATGGCTGTGCTGTGGTAGCCACGTTTAGCTAGCTGGGACTGGGGATCATGTATTATACAGGGCTGTGGTAGTCACGTTTAGCTAGCTGGGACTGGGCATCATGTATTATACATGGCTGTGGTAGCCACGTTCAGCTAGCTGGGACTGGGCATCATGTATTATACATGGCTGTGCTGTGGTAGTCACGTTTAGCTAGCTTGGACTGGGGATCATGTATTATACATGGCTGTGGTAGCCACGTTTAGCTAGCTGGGACTGGGCATCATGTATTACACATGGCTGTGGTAGCCACGTTTAGCTAGCTGGGACTGGGCATCATGTATTATACATGGCTGTGCTGTGGTAGTCACGTTTAGCTAGCTGGGACTGGGCATCATGTATTATACATGACTGTGGAAGCCACGTTTAGCTAGCTGGGACTGGGCATCATGTATTATACATGGCTGTGGTAGTCACGTTTAGCTAGCTGGGACTGGGCATCATGTATTATACAGGGCTGTGGTAGCCACGTTTAGCTAGCTGGAACTGGGCATCATGTATTTTACATGGCTGTGGTAGCCACGTTTAGCTAGCTGGGACTGGGCATCATGTATTACACATGGCTGTGGTAGCCACGTTTAGCTAGCTGGGACTGGGGATCATGTATTACACATGGCTGTACTGTGGTAGCCACGTTTAGCTAGCTGGGACTGGGCATCATGTATTATACATGGCTGTGGTAGCCACGTTTAGCTAGCTGGGACTGGGCATCATGTATTATACATGGCTGTACTGTGGTAGCCACGTTTAGCTAGCTGGGACTGGGGATCATGTATTACACATGGCTGTACTGTGGTAGCCATGTTTAGCTAGCTGGGACTGGGCATCATGTATTATACATGGCTATGCTGTGCTAGTCACGTTTAGCTAGCTGGGACTGGGCGTCATGTATTATATATGGCTGTGGCAGCCACGTTTAGCTAGCTGGGACTGGCCATCATGTATTATACATGGCTGTGGTAGCCACGTTTAGCTAGCTGGGACTGGGGATCATGTATTATACAGGGCTGTGGTAGTCACGTTTAGCTAGCTGGGACTGGGCATCATGTATTATACAGGGCTGTGCTGTGGTAGTCACGTTTAGCTAGTTGGGACTGGGCATACTGTATTATACAGGGCTGTGCTGTGGTAGTCACGTTTAGCTAGCTGGGACTGGGCATCATGTATTATATATGGCTGTGGTAGCCACATTTAGCTAGCTGGGACTGGGCATCATGTATTATACATGGCTGTGCTGTGGTAGTCACATTTAGCCAGCTGGGACTGGGCATCATGTATTATACATGGCTGTGGTAGCCACGTTTAGCTAGCTGGGACTGGGCATCATGTATTATACATGGCTGTGCTGTGGTAGTCACGTTTAGCTAGCTGGGACTGGGGATCATGTATTATACATGGCTGTGGTAGCCACGTTTAGCTAGCTGGGACTGGGCATCATGTATTACACATGGCTGTGGTAGCCACGTTTAGCTAGCTGGGACTGGGCATCATGTATTATACATGGCTGTGGTAGCCACGTTTAGCTAGCTGGGACTGGGGATCATGTATTATACATGGCTGTGCTGTGGTAGCCACGTTTAGCTAGTTGGGACTGGGCATCATGTATTATACATGGCTGTGGTAGCCATGTTTACCTAGCTGGGACTGGGCATAATGTATTATACATGGCTGTGGTAGCCACGTTTAACTAGCTGGGACTGGGGATCATGTATTATACATGGCTGTGCTGTGGTAGCCATGTTTACCTAGCTGGGACTGGGCATCATGTATTATACATGGCTGTGCTGTGGTAGCCATGTTTAGCTAGCTGGGACTGGGCATCATGTATTATACAGGGCTGTGGTAGTCACGTTTAGCTAGTTGGGACTGGGCATCATGTATTATACATGGCTGTGGTAGCCACGTTTAGCTAGCTGGGACTGGGCATCATGTGTTATACATGGCTGTGCTGTGGTAGCCACGTTTAACTAGCTGGGACTGGGGATCATGTATTATACATGGCTGTGGTAGTCACGTTTAACTAGCTGGGACTGGGGATCATGTATTATACATGGCTGTACTGTGGTAGCCACGTTTAGCTAGCTGGGACTGGGGATCATGTATTATACATGGCTGTGGTAGCCACGTTTAACTAGCTGGGACTGGGGATCATGTATTATACATGGCTGTACTGTGGTAGCCACGTTTAGCTAGCTGGGACTGGGCATCATGTATTATAAAAGGCTGTGCTGTGGTAGCCATGTTTAGCTAGCTGGGACTGGGCATCATGTATTATACAGGGCTGTGGTAGTCACGTTTAGCTAGCTGGGACTGGGCATCATGTATTATACATGGCTGTGGTAGTCACGTTTAGCTAGTTGGGACTGGGCATCATGTATTATACATGGCTGTGGTAGCCACGTTTAGCTAGCTGGGACTGGGCATCATGTGTTATACATGGCTGTGCTGTGGTAGTCACGTTTAGCTAGCTGGGACTGGGCATCATGTATTATATATGGCTGTGGTAGCCACGTTTAGCTAGCTGGGACTGGGCATCATGTATTATACATGGCTGTGCTGTGGTAGTCACATTTAGCTAGCTGGGACTGGGCATCATGTATTATACATGGCTGTGGTAGCCACGTTTAGCTAGCTGGGACTGGGCATCATGTATTATACATGGCTGTGCTGTGGTAGTCACGTTTAGCTAGCTGGGACTGGGGATCATGTATTATACATGGCTGTGGTAGCCACGTTTAGCTAGCTGGGACTGGGCATCATGTATTACACATGGCTGTGGTAGCCACGTTTAGCTAGCTGGGACTGGGCATCATGTATTATACATGGCTGTGGTAGCCACGTTTAGCTAGCTGGGACTGGGGATCATGTATTATACATGGCTGTGCTGTGGTAGCCACGTTTAGCTAGTTGGGACTGGGCATCATGTATTATACATGGCTGTGGTAGCCATATTTACCTAGCTGGGACTGGGCATAATGTATTATACATGGCTGTGGTAGCCACGTTTAGCTAGCTGGGACTGGGGATCATGTATTATACATGGCTGTGCTGTGGTAGCCATGTTTAGCTAGTTGGGACTGGGGATCATGTATTATACATGGCTGTGGTAGCCACGTTTAGCTAGCTGGGACTGGGGATCATGTATTATACATGGCTGTGGTAGCCACGTTTAGCTAGCTGGGACTGGGGATCATGTATTATACATGGCTGTGCTGTGGTAGCCATTTCTACCTAGCTGGGACTGGGCATCATGTATTATACATGGCTGTGGTTACTACGTTTAGCTAGCTGGGACTGGGCATCATGTATTATACATGGCTGTGCTGTGGTAGCCACGTTTAGCTAGCTGGGACTGGCGATCATGTATTATACATGGCTGTGGTAGCCACGTTTAGCTAGCTGGGACTGGGGATCATGTATTATACAGGGCTGTGGTAGCCACATTTAGCTAGCTGGGATTGGGCATCATGTATTATACATGGCTGTGCTGTGGTAGCCACGTTTAGCTAGCTGGGACTGGGGATCATGTATTATACAGGGCTGTGGTAGCCACATTTAGCTAGCTGGGACTGGGCATCATGTATTATACATGGCTGTGCTGTGGTAGCCATGTTTAGCTAGCTGGGACTGGGCATCATGTATTATACGTGGCTGTGGTAGTCACGTTTAGCTAGCTGGGACTGGGCATCATGTATTATACATAGCTGTGCTGTGGTAGCCATGTTTAGCTAGCTGATACTGGGCATCATGTATTCTATATGGCTGTGGTAGTCACGTTTAGCTAGCTGGAACTGGGCATCATGTATTATACATGGCTCTGCTGTGGTATCCATGTTTAGCTAGCTGGGACTGGGGATCATGTATTATACAGGGCTGTGGTAGCCACGTTTAGCTAGCTGGGACTGGGCATCATGTATTATACGTGGCTGTGGTAGTCACGTTTAGCTAGCTGGGACTGGGCTAGCTAAACATATTATTTTAATAAACATACACTGAGTGGACAAAACATTAAGGACACCTGATATTTCAATGACATCAACTGACCAGGTGAATGGAGGTAAAAGCTATGGTCCCTTATTAATGTCACTTGTTAAATCCACTTCAATCAGTATAGATGAAGGCTAAGGGACCATAGCTGTTACCTCGATTCACCTGGTCAGTTGATGTCATGGAAATATCAGGTGTCCTTAATGTTTTGTCCACTCTGTATGTTTATTAAAATAATATGTTTTGGACCAATTGAATAAACAGGAAATACATGATGCCCAGTCCCAGCTAGCTAAACGTGACTACCACAGCCCTGTATAATACATGATGCCCAGTCCCAGCTAGCTAAACGTGGCTACCACAGCCATGTATAATACATGATGCCCAGTCCCAGCTAGCTAAACGTGGCTACCACAGCCCTGTATAATACATGATGCCCAGTCCCAGCTAGCTAAACGTGACTACCACAGTACAGCCATGTATAATACATGATGCCCAGTACCAGCTAGCTAAACGTGACTACCACAGCCCTGTATAATACATGATGCCCAGTCCCAGCTAGCTAAACGTGGCTTCCACAGTCATGTATAATACATGATGCCCAGTCCCAGCTAGCTAAACGTGACTACCACAGCACAGCTATGTATAATACATGATGCCCAGTCCCAGCTAGCTGTTTAAGCCTTGAGACAATTGAGACATGGACTGTGTATGTGTGCCATTCAGAGGGTGAATGGGCAAGACAAAATATTTAAATGCCTTTGACTGGTTTGTGTCAAACACATTCTAGATTTGACAGTTATTATATTATAGCCATTAAAAGTTGACTAAGGCCAACGGTTTGAGTTGAACACATTGTATTGAAGTGTAACACATTGTATTGAAGTGTAACACATTGTATTGAAGTGTAACACATTGTATTGAGTTGAACACACTGTCTTTGAGTTGAACACATTGCATATGTTAAGATACAATAGGGAGTGTGTAGTAGTACGATGTGATAGTGTGTGGTAGAAATACAAATATTGGAATATGATACAGTAGTAAGATAATAGGAGGCAGTATTATGATACAGTAGGATGTGGTGGAGTTAAATAGTAGTATTATGATACAGTAGGATGTGGTGGAGTTGTTTGTACAGTAGTATTATGATTCAGTAGGATGTGGTGAAGTTGTTGGATAGTACAGTAGTATTATGATACAGTAGGATATGGTGGAGTTGTTGGATAGTACAGTAGTATTATGATACAGTAGGATGTAGTGGAGTTGTTAGTAGTATTATGATACAGTAGGATGTGGTGGAGTTGTTAGATAGTACAGTAGTATTATAATACAGTAGAATGTGGTGGAGCTGTTGGATAGTACAGTAGTATTATAATACAGTAGGATGTGGTGTAGTTTTTAGTACAGTAGTATTATGATGCAGTAGGATATGGTGAAGTTTTTAGTACAGTAGTATTATGATACAGTAGGATGTGGTGGAGTTTTTAGTAAAGTAGTATTATGATACAGTAGGATGTGGTGGAGTTGTTAGTACAGTAGTATTATGATACAGTAGGATGTGGTGGAGTTGTTAGTACAATAGTATTATGATACAGTAGGATGTGGTGGAGTTGTTAGATAGTACAGTAGTATTATAATACAGTAGGATGTGGTGGAGTTTTTAGTACAGTGGTAGTATGATACAGTTGAATGTGGTGGAGTTTTTAGATAGTACAGTAGTATTATAATACAGTAGGATGTGGTGGAGTTTTAGTACAGTAGTATTATAATACAGTAGGATATGGTGGAGTTGTTAGTACAGTAGTATTATAATACAGTAGGATGTGGTGGAGTTTTAGTACAGTAGTATTATGATACAGTAGGATGTGGTGGAGTTGTTGGATAGTACAGTAGTATTATAATACAGTAGGATGTGGTGGAGTTGTTAGTACAGTAGTATTATGATACAGTAGGATGTGGTGGAGTTGTTGGATAGTACAGTAGTATTATAATACAGTAGGATGTGGTGGAGTTGTTGGATAGTACAGTAGTATTATGATACAGTGGGATGTAGTGGAGTTGTTGGATAGTACAGTAGTATTATGATACAGTAGGATGTGGTGGAGTTGTTGGATAGTACAGTAGTATTATAATACAGTAGGATTTGGTGGAGTTGTTGGATAGTACAGTAGTATTATAATACAGTAGAATGTGGTGGAGTTGTTAGTACAGTAGTATTATGATACAGTAGGATGTGGTGGAGTTGTTGGATAGTACAGTAGTATTATGATACAGTAGGAATTGGTGGGGTTGTTGGATAGTACTGTAGTATTATAATACAGTAGGATGTGGTGGAGTTTTTAGTACAGTGGTAGTATGATACAGTAGGACGTGGTGGAGTTTTTAGATAGTACAGTAGTATTATGATACAGTAGGTTGTGGTGGAGTTGTTAGATAGTACAGTAGTATTATAATACAGTAGGATGTGGTGGAGTTTTTAGTACAGTAGTATTATAATACAGTAGGATGTGGTGGAGTTGTTGGATTGTACAGTAGTATTATAATACAGTAGGATGTGGTGGAGTTGTTGGATAATACAGTAGGATGTGGTAGTTGTTAGTACAGTAGTATTATAATACAGTAGGACGTGGTGGAGTTGTTAGTACAGTAGTATTATGATACAGTAGGATGTGGTGGAGTTGTTGGATAGTACAGTAGTATTATAATACAGTAGGATGTGGTGGAGTTGTTAGATGGTGCAGAGACCAAAGCCAGTTGCCTGTGTATTATCATGTGTGTGGTCTGTACACCAGCTGTGTGCAGCCTCTGCACCAGCTGAGTGTGGTCTGTGCACCAGCTGTGTAAAGGTTGTGTGTGGGAAGCTAAGTTGCTTGAGCATGGTTTCAGTTAGTCACACTGTGTTAATGTTATACTTCTGGTGTCTGTGGCATGTTTCATTTTCCCACAGACACACACACACACCAGAGATTTTTTCTGGGTTAAAATGTGGCTTAGGCTATGGGTGTGGTGGGGGCGTGGCCACTGGTGCAGTTGCCGACTGGACATTTTAGAGACCCTCCTGTTGACCGCAATGACAAAATGTGCAGTTTTAAAGTTCATTTCATTCAAATCTACAAAGTTCGCAATGGCTTATGCTATCTGAGTAAATCAAACATTATAACAAAATCAATGGGGGCCCCATGCCATGACAAAAATACTCCTGAATGCATAATAATAATAAAATTAAGTGTTCTCCCTGACTTTCTAGTTTTAATATTTTGGTGATTGTTATTTAAAAATATATAGGTCCATTATCTTTTCTACATACTTTGTGGTTTTAGTCATTTAAGTTTACACTGAAAACTTTTTTTACATCCTGAAAAATGTAAAAAAAATATATATATATATATATATATACATTACCGTTGAAAAGTTTGGGGTAGAGGTCGACCGATTAATCGGAATGGCCTATTAATTAGGGCCGATTTCAAGTTTTCATAACAATCGGTAATCGGTGTTTTTGTACACCGATTTGCCGATTAAAAACCCCAAACTAGAGGTCGACCGATTATGATTTTTCGGCGCCACTACCGATTATTGGAGGACCCAAAAACTCGGTACCGATTAATCGCCCGATATTATTATTATTTTTTAACTTATTTTTTTGTAATAATGACAATTACAACAATACTGAATGAACACTTATTTTAACTTAATATAATACATCAATAAAATGAATTTAGCCTCAAATAAATAATGAAACATGTTCAATTTGGTTTAAATAATGCAAAAACAAAGTGTTGGAGAAGAAAGTAAAAGTGCAATATGTGCCATGTAAGAAAGCTAACGTTTAAGTTCCTTGCTCAGAACATGAGAACATATGAAAGCTGGTGGTTCCTTTTAACATGAGTCTTTATTATAGGAATTATAGGACTATTTCTGACTGGTACTATATATATAAATATATTACTATTTGGCCAAAGGTGGCCCACTGTAGATTTTTCTATGCAGAAAAAACCCTACACACACACACACACACACACACACACACACACACACACACACACACACACACACACACGAACACACAAACATTGTATGGATCAGAACCAGACCCAGCAGTCCAGGTGAATGGTTGATTTCAGTCCTCACATACAGTACTGTATGGGTCAGAACCAGACCCAGCGGTCCAGGTGAATGGTTGATTTCAGTCCTCACATACAGTACTGTGTGGGTCAGAACCAGACCCAGCGGTCCAGGTGAATGGTTGATTTCAGTCCTCACATACAGTACTGTATGGGTCAGAACCAGACCCAGCGGTCCAGATGAATGGTTGATTTCAGTCCTAACATACAGTACTGTATGGGTCAGAACCAGACCCAGCGGTCCAGATGAATGGTTGATTTCAGTCCTAACATACAGTACTGTATGGGTCAGAACCAGACCCAGCGGTCCAGGTGAATGGTTGTTGCAACAGGGTCAGGGGACAGGAATTAGATAAAATATTTCATATTGTTTTTATACAATTACAGTACAAACAATATCATACAACTCCATTTCCTCACTGTGAAACAATTACTGGGGTTGATCAGCTAAAAAGTACTGAGCTAATCTCCCACTTGGGCTGGATAATTCTTCTTTTTATATTACTACATATTTTGGAGATAATTACTGTGAAATGATTCAGACTACATCCATATTGACATATTCCATAATATACAGTAGGCCTTGTCTGGGAAAGTCACTCCAGCCTGATTTCAACACTGTTACAGAAGGACAGTTTGGTCAGTGATGGTGGAGGACATACTATGTGTCCTGGATTGATGATCTTTGAGTCTGTCTGTCCTGTCTGTTGTTGCGGGTTTAGATGGACCTGATGGATGGGCTGGGTGGTTGAGTGGGGGTCAGAGGGTTGGCCTGGCACTGTGGCAGTAGCTCCCTGTCCCTTCCCAGACAGGCCTGGGTTCAAATACAATTTGAAATCATTTCAAAATACTTTGTCTGTGCTTTGATTGAGCTTGTCTGGCGTAATGGAACCCATAGAAGAGACCCCGCCCACCTGGCACTGCAGGCAGGCTAAAGCAAACGCTCTCACTATTTGAGAAGATATGGAATAGTATTTGAACCCAGGTCCCAGCCAGACTACAGTCCAGCCCAGGCGGGCCACATTGAGAGGCGGCGTACTGGAAGTGATTGGGGTTCAGCAGAGATAGACTGGACTGTGCCAATGGCCTCGTCCCAAATCACACTATATTGCCTTTTATATGGGCTCTGGTGAAAAGTAGTGCACTACATCGGGAATAGGGTGCCATGTGGGACGAATATACAGTACTGCCCCCCTCCTTCCCTCCACAGCCCCCTCCCTTTTGCCATGATCCCCCCTCCCCCTAACAACCCTGAGCCCCCTCCTGTACAGCCATGATCCCCCCTCCCTTACAGCCATGACCTCCCCCTTACAGCCATGGCCTCCCCCTTACAGCCATGACCTCCCCCTTACAGCCATGACCTCCCCCCCTTACAGCCATGACCTCCCCCCCTTACAGCCATGACCTCCTCCCCCTTACAGCCATGACCCCCCCCCCCTTACAGCCATGACCCCCCCCCCCCTTACAGCCATGACCTCCCCCTTACAGCCATGACCTCCCCCCTTACAGCCATGACCTCCCCCCCTTACAGCCATGACCTCCCCCCCTTACAGCCATGACCTCCCCCCCTTACAGCCATGACCTCCCCCTTACAGCCATGATCCCCCCCTTACAGCCATGACCTCCTCCTTACAGCCATGATCCCCCCCCTTACAGCCATGATCCCCCCCCTTACAGCCATGACCTCCCCCCCTTACAGCCATAACCCCCCCCCCTTACAGCATGACCCCCACTACCCCCCTACTCATCTACCTCCACTACCCCTCTATCCTCACAACCCATCTACTCCTCTACCCCTGCTACCCCCTCGACCCTCTCTACTCATCTACCTCCTTTACCCCTCTACCTCTACCCCCTCTGCCTCCTCTACCTCCTTTACCCCTCTACCTCTACCCCCTCTGCCTCCTCTACCTCCTTTACCCCTCTACCTCTACCCCCTCTGCCTCCTCTACCTCCTTTACTTGGGGGGTGGCAGGTAGTCTAGTGGTTAAAGCATTGGACTAGTAACTGAAAGGTTGCAAGATCGAATCCCTGAGCTGACAAGGTAAACATCTGTCGTTCTGCCCCTGAACAAGGCAGTTAACCCACCGTTCCTAGGCCGTCATTGAAAATAAGAATTTGTTCTTAACTGACTTGCCAAGTTAAAATCTAATTTAAAAATGTAAAAATACCTCCTCTACCCCTCTCCTTTACCTACTCCACAAAAGCCACCATTGTTCCTAGTGCAGGAGGCAGAGAGCAGCAGTTAGGATCCGTCCCCAATGGCCCCCTATTCCCTATATAGTGCACTACTTAGGACCAGGGTCCATAGTCAAAAGTAGTGCACTAAATAGAGAATGGGGTGCAGACTTGCAGACCAAGGCAGAGTATGCCATGCCAACACAGGCCTGCTGGAATACCACAACACCCAGTGGTTGGACAGCAGACTTAACATGCAAACCCAGCTCTCTCTACTAAAACTCTGCTCTTAAAAATCACACACTCTCTCTCTCCTCTGCCACCTGGCCCTCTCTTTCTCTTTCTCTCCCTCTCTCCCCCACCTCTCCCTCCTCCCTCTCAATCTCTCTCTCCCTCCCTCTCTTTCTCTCTCTCTCCTCTGCCACCTCCCTCCTCTTTCTCTCTCTTTCTCTTTCTTTCTCTCTCTCTCTTTCTCCACTCCCTCCCTCCCTCTTTCCTCCTCCCAGCCACCTCTTCCTCTCCTCGCCGTGCCGCATCAGACATGGAGCAGGCCCGCCCCCAGACCAGCGGGGAGGAGGAGCTACAGCTGCAGCTGGCTCTGGCCATGAGCCGAGAGGAGAGTGAAAAGGTAACACACACACTCACACAGTACACACACACACACACACCACACACACTGAACAAGAGGCACTGACACACTCTGACTACATGCAGTGTGAGAATGTTATGGACGTGGCTGCCTCCCTCCCACTCATACACACTCCCCTGCAGAGCTCAATCTCCCCCCCTTCTCTCTGTCCTCTAAGTGTCATCCATTTCACTGAGCCTTTAATAGAAACCAATATCACCCCTCTCTCCTTGTGATGCGATCTATAACACCTGGCCAATCAAAGACACTGATACTCAGAGTTGGCTGCCAATCTGGCCAATTACAGAGTGCGATGCTGCAGAGTGATGCGCTTGCAGCTGTGCTGAGTTAATGAAGGACTGGACAGGGTGGAGCTATTGATCCACTGTTAGCTAGCCTGGTATTGATGGCACTGAATGGCCTCTGTGTCTCTGTGTTGTTAGATGGTGCATACTGCACCGAGGCCTGGGACAAAAAACACAATCTCTTAGGTCCTTTTATAAAACACACACAATCTCTTAGGTCCTTTTATAAAACACACAATCTCTTAGCTCCTTTTATAAAACACACACAATCTCTTAGGTCCTTTTATAAAACACACACAATCTCTTAGGTCCTTTTATAAAACACACAATCTCTTAGCTCCTTTTATAAAACACACACAATCTCGTAGGTCCTTTTATAAAACACACACAATCTCGTAGGTCCTTTTATAAAACACACACAATCTCTTAGGTCCTTTTATAAAACACACACAATCTCGTAGGTCCTTTTATAAAACACACACAATCTCTTAGGTCCTTTTATAAAACACACACAATCTCTTAGGTCCTTTTATAAAACACACACAATCTCGTAGCTCCTTTTATGAAACACACACAATCTCTTAGGTCCTTTTATAAAACACACACAATCTCTTAGGTCCTTTTATAAAACACACACAATCTCGTAGCTCCTTTTATGAAACACACACAATCTCTTAGCTCCTTTTGTAAAACACACAAAAACTCATCGTTGACTAACTTTATAAGCTGAATATTGGACAACTTTTACAGACTTTCAATTTCCAGTTGTTAGTCCAACTCCTAACACAGAACTTATTCAACTACTGGCCGTCGAGAGACAAATGATTTCAGTTTTTTTTTCCTACCCGTTAATTCATCAATGTCATTTATTGGCCAGAGTCCACTCACCTGGTGTCCCTGATCCCTGACTAGAAACAAATGAAAAGCAGGAGTGTTTTGAGTGCAGTTAGCCCTGCTAATAACACGACCCCCTTTAACACTCCAGCCTGCTCCCCCGGTGGACATTGATGAACAGACCCAGCTCCAGATCGCCCTGAGCCTCAGCAAGGAGGAAGCTCAGAAGGTACTGCTGAGATGTAGCCCCTCTAGCCCCCTGCATCCTCAACCCTAACTAGGGTTGTAAAAATCCAGAAACATTCCCAAAATTCCCAGGATTCCCAGAAATCCCAGTTGGAGATCTCTCTCCCTCTATATTCCCTCCTGAAATCCTTCAACTGGGATTTCTGGGAAATTAGGGAATTTCAGGAAAGTTACCAGAATTTTGCAATGCTTAACCTAACCCTAACCAAACCATTTTACCTCCTGCTGCAAGCTCTTTCTCTGTCTCTCTCTCGCTCACTCTCTCTCTCTTACTCTCTCACTCTCTTAGACCTGTGGGTCAAATGAGCTTTGACCCTGGTTCCTGAACAGCCAAGCAGCTTGCTGTGCTGCACCTTTTCTCTCGTCACAGATGGGATAAGGCTGCATCCTTCTGTTTCCACTAACCAATAGCACCATCTCCCTCTCTCTTTAGACCAATGGTATGAGATCCCGCCCTCTGACCTCTTCTGGTGTACACACCAATCCCTGTCTTGGGGAGGGGCAAAGAGGGCTTGCCTTCCATGCAATGTATCAACAATGGTGGCGTTCCAGGTCACCTATTTTGCACATCTCAGCAACCACATGATGTGATACAGCGTTCTTCTGAGATTCGCAGTGCGTCTGTAAAAAAGACAACCTGGAACTGCACCAATGTGAATATCAAGGCAGGTTAGGAAGTGTTTTTATTTATCCACCAACGACTGATTTGTATTTCCCCTCCTCCACTCCACCGATTGGCTCCCTTATAGCCGGCCTCGCCTCCTCCGGTTGCCTTGGATATGGATGAAGAGAGACAGCTCCAGATCGCCCTGAGCCTGAGCAAAGAGGAGCACCAGCAGGTAGTGCCCCTGGCCCTGTCCCAGATGGCATCCTAGTCACTATGTAGTGCACTGCGATATAGTGGCCTGGTGGAACCAGCCTGATCTCACCAGCTCACATTATGGCGGAGTGAGACAGAAACGTGAGTGCAGAGGTCAGACTGCTTGACCAGACTAGCCACATAAGTCTCGGGCCCAAAGTAGTGCACTACATAGGGACTAGGTTTGGCCCACTGAGAAGGGAAGGTGGGGAGCATGTTCTCTCCCCCCGTGTCTTTAACCCTTCTGGTCCTTCAGCTCTGCTCAACACCTCTCTGTCTTCCTTTCCTTCTGTCTGTCTGTCTGGCTGCTCATCACCGTGTCAATGTTTTACTCTCTAGACTGGGAACTCACTCTGCTTCTCTAGACTGGGAACTCACTCTGCTTCTCTAGACTGGGAACTCACTCTGCTTCTCTAGACTGGGAACACACTCTGCTTCTCTAGACTGGGAACACACTGCTTCTCTAGACTGGGAACACACTGCTTCTCTAGACTGGGAACTCACTCTGCTTCTCTAGACTGGGAACTCACTCTGCTTCTCTAGACTGGGAACTCACTCTGCTTCTCTAGACTGGGAACACTCTGCTTCTCTAGACTGGGAACTCACTCTGCTTCTCTAGACTGGGAACTCACTCTGCTTCTCTAGACTGGGAACTCACTCTGCTTCTCTAGACTGGGAACTCACTCTGCTTCTCTAGACTGGGAACTCACTCTGCTTCTGTAGCTCCACTGGGTTTTACTGCCTCTTTGTTGTTCTCTCTCTACCCCCCCCTCTCTCTCTCTCTACCCCCCTCTCTCTCTCTACCCCCTTTCTCTCTCTCTACCCCCCCTCTCTCTCTCTACCCCCCCTCTCTCTCTCTACCCCCCTCTCTCTCTCTCTCTCTCTACCCCCTCTCTCTCTCTATCCCTCTCTCTCTCTCTCTCTCTCTCTCTCTCTACCCCCCTCTCTCTCTCTACCCCCCCTCTCTCTCTCTCTCTACCCCCTCTCTACCCCCTCTCTCTCTACCCCCCTCTCTCTCTACCCCCACCCCCCCCTCTCTCTCTCTACCCCCCCATCTCTCTCTCTACCCCCCTGTCTCTGCCAGGGTGGCACAATGGAAGCAGTTACTCACTGAGTGACTGGTGCTCTCCTCTCTCCTCTCTGACTGGAGTAGACTCTCTATCTCTGTCTGTCTCTCTGATGTCTTGTCTTCCTTCTCACATGTCTTGTCCAGCTTCTAGACATGTGTTGTTGCTGTTGTGTGACCCGTGCATGTGTTGTGTCTATGTGTATGTTTGACTATGTGTGAGTCGGTATGTGAAGTCGGTATGTGAAATTAGTGATGCCGTTCCTACTCATATATCCATGTCCAGTTTGTAGACGTGTTGTTGTGGTCTAGTAGTCTGTGTTGTTGTGGTCTAGTAGTCTGTGTTGTTGTGGTCTAGTAATCTGTGTTGTTGTGGTCTAGTAGTCTGTGTTGTTGTGGTCCAGTAGTCTGTGTTGTTGTGGTCCAGTAGTCTGTGTTGTTGTGGTCTAGTAGTCTGTGTTGTTGTGGTCTAGTAGTCTGTGTTGTTGTGGTCTAGTAGTCTGTGTTGTTGTGGTCTAGTAGTCTGTGTTGTTGTGGTCTAGTAGTCTGTGTTGTTGTGGTCCAGTAGTCTGTGTTGTTGTGGTCTAGTAGTCTGTGTTGTTGTGGTCTAGTAGTCTGTGTTGTTGTGGTCTAGTAGTCTTGTTGTTGTGGTCTAGTAGTCTGTGTTGTTGTGGTCTAGTAATCTGTGTTGTTGTGGTCTAGTAGTCTGTGTTGTTGTGGTCTAGTAGTCTGTGTTGTTGTGGTCCAGTAGTCTGTGTTGTTGTGGTCCAGTAGTCTGTGTTGTTGTGGTCTAGTAGTCTGTGTTGTTGTGGTCTAGTAGTCTGTGTTGTTGTGGTCTAGTAGTCTGTGTTGTTGTGGTCTAGTAGTCTGTGTTGTTGTGGTCTAGTAGTCTGTTTTGTTGTGGTCCAGTAGTTTGTGTTGTTGTGGTCCAGTAGTCTGTGTTGTTGTGGACCAGTAGTCTGTGTTGTTGTGGTCCAGTAGTCTGTGTTGTTGTGGTCCAGTAGTCTGTGTTGTTGTGGTCCAGTAGTCTGTGTTGTTGTGGTCTAGTAGTCTGTGTTGTTGTGGTCTAGTAGTCTGTGTTGTTGTGGTCCAGTAGTCTGTGTTGTTGTGGTCCAGTAGTCTGTGTTGTTGTGGTCCAGTAGTCTGTGTTGTTGTGGTCTAGTAGTCTGTGTTGTTGTGGTCTAGTAGTCTGTGTTGTTGTGGTCTAGTAGTCTGTGTTGTCTAACCACGCATTCTGTTTTTTGTGACTGTTTCTGAATTAGCACTACTTGAGACCAGAGCCCTATTCCCTACATATTGCACTACTTTTGACCAGAGTCAAAGCACTACATTTGTTCCCTATATAGTGCCCTCTGGGTCCTGGTCCCATAATGCACTGTGTATGGAAATAGGGGGCCATTTGGTGTGTGTGTGTGTGTTAGTGTGTGTGTTAGTGTGTGTGTTAGTGTTAGAATCAGTGAGCTTGTCTCCGAGCCATGTCATGCCTAACAGCGTCCATGTGTCTGTGTGTGTTGCCAGGAGCAACGGAGTCGCCAAGGAGACGAGTCGTTGCTCCAAAAAGCTCTGGAGGAGAGTAAACGAGAGGCGGCGTCTGGTGGAATTGGGGTAGGAACAGTTAACACACCGTACCACTATGTAACCTACAGTATATAACAGTTAACACACCGTACCACTATGTAACCTACAGTATATAACAGTTAACACACCGTACCACTATATAACCTACAGTATATAACAGTTAACACACCGTACCACTATGTAACCTACAGTATATAACAGTTAACACACCGTACCACTATATAACCTACAGTATATAACAGTTAACACACCGTACCACTATATAACCTACAGTATATAACAGTTAACACACCGTACCACTATATAACCTACAGTATATAACAGTTAACACACCGTACCACTATGTAACCTACAGTATATAACAGTTAACACACCGTACCACTATGTAACCTACAGTATATAACAGTTAACACACCGTACCACTATGTAACCTACAGTATATAACAGTTAACACACCGTACCACTATGTAACCTACAGTATATAACAGTTAACACACCGTACCACTATGTAACCTACAGTATATAACAGTTAACACACCGTACCACTATGTAACCTACAGTATATAACAGTTAACACACCGTACCACTATGTAACCTACAGTATATAACAGTTAACACACCGTACCACTATGTAACCTACAGTATATAACAGTTAACACACCGTACCACTATCTAACCTACAGTATATAACAGTTAACACACCGTACCACTATGTAACCTACAGTATATAACAGTTAACACACCGTACCACTATATAACCTACAGTATATAACAGTTAACACACCGTACCACTCTATATAACCTACAGTATATAACAGTTAACACACCGTACCACTATATAACCTACAGTATATAACAGTTAACACACCGTACCACTATATAACCTACAGTATATAACAGTTAACACACCGTACCACTATCTAACCTACAGTATATAACAGTTAACACACCGTACCACTATCTAACCTACAGTATATAACAGTTAACACACCGTACCACTATGTAACCTACAGTATATAACAGTTAACACACCGTACCACTATATAACCTACAGTATATAACAGTTAACACACCGTACCACTCTATATAACCTACAGTATATAACAGTTAACACACCGTACCACTATATAACCTACAGTATATAACAGTTAACACACCGTACCACTATATAACCTACAGTATATAACAGTTAACACACCGTACCACTATCTAACCTACAGTATATAACAGTTAACACACCGTACCACTATATAACCTACAGTATATAACAGTTAACACACCGTACCACTATATAACCTACAGTATATAACAGTTAACACACCGTACCACTATATAACCTACAGTATATAACAGTTAACACACCGTACCACTATGTAACCTACAGTATATAACAGTTAACACACCGTACCACTATGTAACCTACAGTATATAACAGTTAACACACCGTACCACTATATAACCTACAGTATATAACAGTTAACACACCGTACCACTCTATATAACCTACAGTATATAACAGTTAACACACCATACCACTATGTAACCTACAGTATATAACAGTTAACACACCGTACCACTATGTAACCTACAGTATATAACAGTTAACACACCGTACCACTATGTAACCTACAGTATATAACAGTTAACACACCGTACCACTATATAACCTACAGTATATAACAGTTAACACACCGTACCACTATATAACCTACAGTATATAACAGTTAACACACCGTACCACTATATAACCTACAGTATATAACAGTTAACACACCGTACCACTATGTAACCTACAGTATATAACAGTTAACACACCGTACCACTATGTAACCTACAGTATATAACAGTTAACACACCGTACCACTATGTAACCTACAGTATATAACAGTTAACACACCGTACCACTATATAACCTACAGTATATAACAGTTAACACACCGTACCACTATATAACCTACAGTATATAACAGTTAACACACCGTACCACTATATAACCTACAGTATATAACAGTTAACACACCGTACCACTATATAACCTACAGTATATAACAGTTAACACACCGTACCACTCTATATAACCTACAGTATATAACAGTTAACACACCGTACCACTATATAACCTACAGTATATAACAGTTAACACACCGTACCACTATATAACCTACAGTATATAACAGTTAACACACCGTACCACTATGTAACCTACAGTATATAACAGTTAACACACCGTACCACTATATAACCTACAGTATATAACAGTTAACACACCGTACCACTATGTAACCTACAGTATATAACAGTTAACACACCGTACCACTATGTAACCTACAGTATATAACAGTTAACACACCGTACCACTCTATATAACCTACAGTATATAACAGTTAACACACCGTACCACTATGTAACCTACAGTATATAACAGTTAACACACCGTACCACTATGTAACCTACAGTAGTTTGACAGGTGCGTTGTTGGAGGTGTAGTCGTTGGTGTAGAGTGAGTTCAGTACAGGTGAGACTACGCATCGTTGCGGCGCTCCAGGTGCTGAGGGATAAAGAGTCTGAAAGGTCTTTTCCCAGCTTCACGTGTTGTGTCCTGTTGGTCAGGAAGTCAGTGATCCACTGGAAGATGCAGCTGGACACGTACAGCTGAGAGAGTCTATCTTGTAGCAGTTCTGGGATGATGGTATTGAAGGCAAAACTAAAGTCCACCAACAATATCCTTGCATATGTCTCTGGATTTTCCAGGTGTTTGAGGATGTAGTGTAGGCCCATGTTCACAGTGTGGACCACAGACCTGGTAGCTCTGTAGGTGAACTGTAGTGGGTCTAGGTGAAGGTTTAGAGATGGGACAGTACCTGGTAGCTCTGTAGGTAAACTGTAGTGGGTCGACGGAGGCATCAGTGAAGGTTTAGAGATGGGACAGTACCTGGTAGCTCTGTAGGTGAACTGTAGTGGGTCGAGGTGATGGTTTAGAGATGGGACAGTACCTGGTAGCTCTGTAGGTGAACTGTAGTGGGTCGACGGAGGCATCAGTGAAGGTTTAGAGATGGGACAGTACCTGGTAGCTCTGTAGGTGAACTGTAGTGGGTCGAGGTGATGGTTTAGAGATGGGACAGTACCTGGTAGCTCTGTAGGTGAACTGTAGTGGGTCGAGGTGAAGGTTTAGAGATGGGACAGTACCTGGTAGCTCTGTAGGTGAACTGTAGTGGGTCGAGGTGATGGTTTAGAGATGGGACAGTACCTGGTAGCTCTGTAGGTGAACTGTAGTGGGTCGAGGTGATGGTTTGGAGATGGGACAGTACCTGGTAGCTCTGTAGGTGAACTGTAGTGGGTCGTGGTGAAGGTTTAGAGATGGGACAGTACCTGGTAGCTCTGTAGGTGAACTGTAGTGGGTAGAGGTGAAGGTCTAGAGATGGGACAGTACCTGGTAGCTCTGTAGGTGAACTGGTGGTTGAATTAGTCAGTGAAAACAGGGGAGAGCTGGTCAGCCCAGTTAAGTGTGGCTGGAGAGACCTTGTCCGGGCCGGCAGCCTTCCTGCTGATCTGTTTCCTAAAGAGTCTGTTGACCTCCTGCCCCGTGACGACCAGGGGTGGGGGAAGGGGAGGGCAGACTGGCTGGGGGAAGGAGGGGGGGTGAGAAGTTCCTGGGATGGCAGAAGGGTAAATGAGAAAGGAACCTGGAGAGGGAGGGGTGGGGGTGGGGTAGATGGGAGAGAGGGGGTGGTAAGGACAGTTATTGTCTTGGTGATTGAGGGGCCTTTGTGAGTCAAATCTGGAGTAGAACTGGTTTAGTTTATTGTGCAGTGAGGGATCGTCTGCTGCTGGAGGATCTTAAGGTTTCTAGTTTGTTTCCGTCCATGCCAGACAGATGAGTTGTTGTTGCTGGAGAACTGTTGCTCCAGCCTGTCTCTGTCTGGCTGACTTCATTCCTGACTGTATCTTTATTTTGGCCTCTCCATAGAGGACCCTGGTCTTGCTCCTGTGGGCTTCCTCTTTGGCAGAGCGGAGAGCTCTGTGGGCTTCCTCTTTGGCAGAGCGGAGAGCTCTGTGGGCTTCCTCTTTGGCACAGTGAAGAGCCCTAAGCTCACCAGTGAACAATGGCTTGTTGTTGCTGTGTGATAGAACAGTCTTTGATGGTATGCAATTCTCCTCACATCCACTGATGTAGGTTGTGACCTTGTCTGTGTAGTCGTGTATGTTGGCATTGTTGTCCTTCAGTATGTTCCAATCCCTGGTGTCTTGGCACTCCTTTAACTCCCTAATGGCCTTGTCAGTCCATTTCCACACCGTATTTTTGACAGGCTTGGTGGTTTTTACATTCTGTCTGTGTGGGGGGGATGAGGTATAGCATCACATGGTCTGAGTTCCCCAAGGGAGCGTGGGGGACAGCCTGGTCTGAGCTCCACAAGGGAGCGTGGGGGACAGCCTGGTCTGAGCTCCCCAAGGGAGCGTGGGGGACAGCCTGGTCTGAGCTCCACAAGGGAGCGTGGGGGACAGCCTGGTCTGAGCTCCCCAAGGGAGCGTGGGGGACAGCCTGGTCTGAGCTCCCCAAGGGAGCGTGGGGGACAGCCTGGTCTGAGCTCCCCAAGGGAGCGTACTCTCCATATGGACTGTAACCATAACAGTCAACACTATAGTATTCTCCATATGGACAGTGGGGAGACAGTCAACACTATAGTATTCTCCATATGGACAGTGGGGAGACAGTCAACACTATAGTATTCTCCATATGGACAGTAACCAGAACAGTCAACACACTCCTCTGTATGAGCTGTATAGCGCCGACATAGTTTTGGAGGCCATAGTAGAGAGTCAAAGCATAGGTAAGGCTAAAATATATGCTGAGATGTTATATCCCATAACTCATATAACTATCCTCCTATCCTATAACTCCTATGACTATCCTATAACTCCTATAACTCCTATAACTATCCTATAACTCCTATAACTATCCTCCTATCCTATAACTCCTATAACTATACTCCTATCCTATAACTCCTATAACTATCCTCCTATAACTATCCTCCTATCCTATAACTCCTATAACTATCCTCCTGTCCTATAACTCCTATAACTCCTATAACTATCCTCCTATCCTATAACTCCTATAACTATCCTCCTATCCTATAACTCCTATAACTATCCTCCTATCCTATAACTATCCTCCTGTCCTATAACTCCTATAACTATCCCATAACTCCTATAACTATCCTCCTATCCCATAACTCCTATGACTATCCTCCTATCCCATAACTCCTATGACTATCCTCCTATCCTATAACTCCTATGACTATCCTCCTATCTTATAACCCATATGACTATGACTATAAGGCCCTGCAACAGACTAGTGTCCTGTCCAGGGGTCAAGCTGCCTCCAACTACAGAAACAGAAGATTGGCTCCTGCTCTATAGGCCTCTCTGGCTGCTCCAAGGCTTACTTATTTAATGATTAGAACCTACTTGTTGTTTCTCTGTGGATAGTCTGCTATGATGGACCTGGTGGAGGTGTTTGCTGTGTCGTCTGAGGTGCCTCCTAGTGCTAGTGCCAACTCCTGGAACCTGCCAGGGGGGAACGTCCGCACCCCTCTCCACCACCCCCTCCCCCAGGCCCAGGCTGCTGCTGGGCCTGGTCACCTGCCTGGTGCTGGGGCAGCCTCCGACCCCTGGGACTCACTGGGTAAGAGCTGCTCCAAGCCTCTAAAGAGCTCGAACTCTAACAGCCGGTCCCAATTCACTCCCTAACCCTCCCCTTGGCCCAACCTCTTCCTCCGATGACTGCAGATCTGAAGGGTCTGGATCATAGACATTTATTGGTCTGGATATGAGTACACAGTGTAGTTAGGGCCAAGGGGGGAAGGGGGATAGGGCCAGGGGGGAAGGGATAGGGCCAGGGGGGAAGGGATAGGGCCATGGGGGGGAAGGGGGATAGGGCCAGGGGGGGGAAGGGATAGGACCAGGGGGGTGAAGGGATAGGGCCAGGGGGGGAAGGGGGATAGGGCCAGGGGGGAAGGGATAGGGGAAGGGGGATAGGGCCAGGGGGATGGGATAGGGCCGGGGGGGGGGATAGGGCCAGGGGAGGGGGAAGGGGGGAGGGATAGGGAAGGGATAGGGATAGGGCCAGGGGGATGGGATAGGGCCGGGGCGGGGGGTGGAATAGGGCCAGGGGAGGGGCCAGGGGGAAGGAAGGGATAGGGCCCGGGGGATAGGGCCAGGGAAAAGGGATAGTGAGTGAATTGGGACTGTATCCACGTTATACTGCACTTATTGTCCTCAGTCAGCACTGACTCATTAATACAGTTATAGTCTACTGTCTGCCCTCCAGCATTATCCAAGCATTATCTCTCTCTCTCTCTGCTCACCACTCATACTGTACTGTCTGCCCTCCAGCATTATCTCTCTCTGCTCACCACTCTCACTGTACTGTCTGCCCTCCAGCATTATCTCTCTCTCTGCTCACCACTCACACTGTACTGTCTGCCCTCCAGCATTATCTCTCTCTCTGCTCACCACTCATACTGTACTGTCTGCCCTCCAGCATTATCTCTCTCTCTGTTCACCACTCATACTGTACTGTAGGCCAATAATCAATTGATTACACAATGTATTCCAGGCTCTGGTAGTTATTCTCTTACCAATAGACACCCTCATATTAAAGAAAACTGTGAAACAGTTAGTAAATAATAATGTTAATAAAGCTCTATGTAGCTAAAATGTAGTGTTTATGATCTGTTATAGACGTGTAATAATGTAAATCCTTACCCTGTCCTGTTACTGCAGTGGAGGCTCGCTCCACCCCCGCTGTGATAGAGTCTCCCTGGATGGTTCCTCCCACCTACGGTAGCCCCGCCCCTCCTTGGGAGCGTAGCCTGTCCCCTCCGGACCCCTGGGAGACCCCGGGGGTAGTAGACCCATTCTCTATCCCAGATGCTCTTCGAACTGGCAGCCCTACAGGTGACTGGTTATCTCTGGCTCCCTATGGCTACACAGACAGACAGACAGACAGACAGACAGACAGACAGACAGACAGACAGACAGACAGACAGACAGACAGACAGACAGACAGACTGTACCTTTCATTTAACATATGTCTATGTATCATGTAACAACATGTAACATATGTATGTACGGGCAGAAGCATACAGTACCTTCGGAAAGTATTCAGACCCCTTGACTTTTTCCACATTTTGTTAGGTTACAGCCTTATTCTAAAATTGATGAAAAAAAATGTAAAAAAACACATCTCGTCAATCTACACACAATACACCATAAAGACGAAATATCACATTTACATACCAGTCAAAAGTTTGCAAATGGTCCAGGTAGGCATTTGATTAGCTGTTCAGGAGTCTTATGGACCTAGACTTGGTACTCCGATAGCGCTTGCTGTGCAGTAGCAGAGAGAACAGTCTGAGTAGGGTGACTGGAGTCTTTGACAATTTTTAGGGCCTTCTTCTGACACCGCCTGGTATAGAGGTCCTGGATGGCAAGAAGCTTGGCCCCAGTGATGTACTGGGCCGTTCACACTACCGTCTGAGTGCTTTGAGGTCGGAGGCCGAGCAGTTGCCACACCAGGCAGTTATGCAACTAGTCAGAATACTCTCAACCGTGCAGCTGTAGAACTTTTTGAGGCTCTGAGGACCCATGAAAAATATTTTCAGTCTCCTGAGGGGGAATATACTTTGTCGTGCCCTCTTCACGACTGTCTTGGTGTGTTTGGACCATGATAGTTTGTTGGTGATGTGGACTCCAAGGAACTTGAAGCTCTCAACCTGCTCCAACACAGCCCCGTCGATGAGAATGGGGGCGTGCTTGGTCCTCCTTTTCCTGTAGTCCACAATCATCTCCTTTGTCTTGATCATGTTGAGGGATAGGTTGTTTTCCTGGCTCACACGGCCAGGTCTCTGACCTCCACCCTATATGCTGTCTCATCGTTGTTGGTGATCAGGCCTACCACTGTTGTGTTGTCGGCAAACTTAATGATGGTGTTGGAGTCGTGCCTGGCCATGCAGTCGTGGGTGAACAGGGAGTACAGGAGGGGACTGAGCCCCTGATGGGCCCCCGTGTTGAGGATCAGCGGGGCAGATGTTACCTACCCTTACCACCTGGGGGCGGCCCGTCAGGAAGTCCAGGATCCAGTTGCAGAGGGAGGTGTTTAGTCCCAGGGTCCTTAGCTTAGTGATGAGCTTTGAGGGCACTATGGTGTTGAACGCTGAGCTGTAGTCAATTAATAGCATTCTCACATAAGTGTTCCTTTAGTCCAGGTGGTAAAGGGCAGTGTTGAGTGCAATAGAGATAGCATCATCTGTGGATCTGTTGGGGCAGTATGCAAATTGGAGTGGGTCTAGGGTTTCTGGGATAATGGTGTTGTGAGTCATGACCAGCCTTTCAAAGCACTTCATGGCTACGGACGTGAGTGCTAAGGGTCGGTATTAATTTAGTCAGGTTACCTAGGTGTTCTTGGGTACAGGGACTATGGTGGTCTGCTTGAAACATGTTGGTATTACAGACTCAATCAGGGACAGGTTGAAAATGTCAGTGTAGTAACCAAAAAAAGTGTTAAAGAAATCAAAGTAGTCACCCTTTGCCTTGATGACAGCTTTGCACACTCTTGGCATTCTCTCAACCAGCTTCATGAGGAATGCTTTTCCAACAGTCTTGAACGAGTTCCCACATATGCTGAGCACATATGCTGCTTTTCCTTCACTCTGTGGTCCAACTCATCCCAAGCCATCTCAATTGGGTTGAGGTCGGGTGATTGTGGATGCCAGGTCATCTGACGCAGCCCGCCATCACTCTCCTTATTGGTCAAATAGCCCTTACACAGCCTGGAGGTGTGTATTGTGTCATTGTCCAGTTGAAAAACAAACGATAGTCCCACTAAGCGCAAACCCGATGGGATGGCGTATCGCTGCAGAATTCTGTGGTAGCGATGCTGGTTAAGTGTGCCTTGAATTCTAAATAAATAACAGACAGCAAAGCACCCCACACCATCACACCTCCTCCTCCATGCTTCACAGAAAATAGTAAAAATGAAGAAAAAAAACTCTTGAATGAGTATGTGTCTCCAAACTTATGACTGGTACTGTAAGTATTCAGACCCTTCACTCAGTACTTTGTTGAAGCTCCTTTGGCAGCGATTACAGCCTCGATTCTTCTTAGGTATGATACTGCAAGCTTGGCACACCTATATTTGGGGAGCATTGCAGCACAGCTATTTTCAGGTCTCTCCAGAGACGTTCGATTGGGTTCAAGTCCGGGCTCTGGTTGGGCCACTCAAGGAGATTCAGAGACATGTCCCGAAGCCACTCCTGCGTTGTCTTGGCTGTGTGGTTAGGTTCATTGTCCTGTTGGAAGGTGAACCTTCGCCAAAGTCTGAGGTCCTGAGCGCTCTGGAGCAGGTTTTCATCAAGGATCTCTCTGTACTTTTCTCTGTTCTTCTTTGCCTCAATCCTGAATAGTCTCCCAGTCCCTGCCTCTGAAAAACATCCCCACAGCTTGATGCTGCCAACACCATGGTTCACCATAGGGAGGGTGCCAGGTTTCCTCCAGACGTGACGCTTGGCATTCAGGGCAAATAATTTAATCTTGGTTTCATCAAACCAGATAATCTTGTTTCTCATTGTCTGAGAGTCTTTAGGTTTCTTTTGGGAAACTCCAAGTGGGCTGTCATGTGCCTTTTACTGAGGAGTGGCTTCCATCTGGCCACTCTAACATAAAGCCTTATTGTTGGAGTGCTGCAGAGATTGTTGTCCTTCTGGAAGGTTCTCCCATCTCCACAGAGGAACTCTGGAGGTCTGTCAGTGACCATCGGGTTCTTGGTCACCACCCTGACCAAGGTCCTTCTCCCCTGATTGTTCAGTTTGGCTGGGCGGCCAGCTCTAGGAAGAGTCTTAGTGGTTCCAAACTTCTTCCATTTAAGAATAATGGAGGCCACTGTTTTCTCGCAGACCTTCAATGCTGCAGAATTTGGTACCCTTCCCCAGATCTGTGCTCGACACGTTTCTGTTTCTGAGCTCTACGGACAATTCCTGCGACCTCATGGCTTGGTTCTTGCTCTGACATGCACTGTCAACTATAGGACCTTATATAGACAGGTGTGTGCCTTTCCAAATCATGTCCAATCAATTGAATTTACCACAGGTGGAGTCCAATCAAGTTGTAGAAACATCTCTAGGATGATCAATGGAAACAGGATACACCTGAGCTCAATTTCAAATCTCATAGCAATGAGTCTGAATACTTATGTAAATAAGGTATCATTTAAAAAAAAATATATACATTTGCTAAAAATTAAGGCTGTAATTTAACAAAATGTGTAAAAGATCAAGGGGTCTGAATACTTTCCGAAGGCACTGTATATTTCTAAACATATTTGATCATTTAAACATATATTGATGTACTCTCCATTAGATGGTGACTTGTTTGACGAGGCGATGGACGGAGGTCATTTCAGCCTGAACAGTCGAGGTGAGGGTGAGGGCAGCCCGGAGCTGTTTGATCTGTCTCGTATAGGGGACAGTCTGGGGGTCCCCAGCCCTCGGACCTGCCGGACCCCTGAATCCTTCCTGGGGCCCACAGGGGCCTCCCTGGTCAATCTGGACAGCCTGATACCAGCCAACCCCCCAGCCAAGACCAAGAACCCATTTCTCTCAGGTGAACACTGAAACAGTCACTCACTCACAGAACAAGAACCCCTTCCTCTCAGGTGAACACAGTCAATCATATCCCTGCTCTACAGCAAACCATGTACCCCATCCAAATTACAAGTAAAGTGCTACTCAGTCACTTACTCAGACCTGGGGCTATTGCAGGTTGAAGTTTGCACTTTTGGGACTATTCCATTGATCCTATCGCAGCTTACTGGACAAATGTAATAATTAAGAGCAGCTTAAGTATTTAAACATTTAACGTGTAATGGTTAAAAGTGCTTCTACTGACTTTCTCTCTGCCCCCCACCTCTTGCTCCCCCCTTGCTCTCTCTCCTCCCCTATCTCCTTCCCCCCTCCAGGTCTGAGTACTCCATCTCCCCTCAACCCGTTCCAGAGTGAACAGCCTCGTCTCACCCTGAATCAGATGCGTCCCAGCTCCACGTCCCCCGTCCCCCCCTCCGGTCCTCCCTCCCTGCCCTACAGTGCTTCTCTGCCCCTGCCCGCCAGCCACCAGCCGGCCAGCCTGCCCTCCTCCCTCACCCAGCCCACCCATGGAGCCCTGGACATACCTGGGCTGCCACAGCCTCTGTTACCTCTTTCCTCCATCTCGTCTCTGGGAGAGCAGCACAGTCAGAATCCCTTCCTATGATGTCTGTCCAGCTGAACTGAACCCCTAAGATGGAAGATAGACCAACACCAACTTCTGCCATGCGCAGTAGATTACCTGCTGGGTGTCCACGAGCGGTGTCCTGCTGGGTGTCCACGAGCGGTGACGATTCAACATGTGGAATTGTCGAGAACTGAATAGAAAACGACGGCCGATGTTTTGTAATCAGATGTGATAGGACGCCCACCCGCTGTCCCACCCGCTGTCCCACCCGCTGTCGCACGGCCGGCCTTCATGTTGGTCTGTCTGTCCTCTAACTCTGCTGGGTGGAACAGAGACAATAGAAATGACTCTTATTAGGTTGTTTTCTGTCAATCTAACCTCAAAACTCAACAACTGGAATTCAGACTGAACTGAAATCCCCTTAAGTTGTTATTCTGTTGTTGTTTTTCTATGGGCTATAGTACTGTAACCCTTAGCTTGCTGCCTCTGCTACTGCGTCTGCTACGACCTGCTCTACGCTTTAACCACAACCTGTCCTGTTACTCCTCTCTGCTGAAGGGAGTGATGGAGGAGGAACGAGAGGTAGAAAGAGAATATGGCCAGAACGTGTTTAGGTCTATAGTAACCTAATCCTAAACCATGACAGATACTGTACATACACGCCGATGCCCAAGCTCATCCTCCGCTATAGGAAGCACAGCAGGTGAAGACATTTCCATGTTAAAGTAATTAGCAATACTTTACAGATGAGTGTGTCTGCACTTACCTGGTCTCAGATCTGTTTGTGCTGTCCTGCCAACTCCTATGGATCATTGGCTATACAGCAGGAACATATCTTGGATCAGGTTAGTTAACTGCTTTTCCAACGGCTTGTTACACAGTCACATGCCCCGCCCACTCTGCTGCATACTTTAGTTTCATTGGCTCCTCACTGTTGCTCCTGATCCAGCACTGAACTGATTGTACACCAGATATGCCTGCTTATCTCTCCGACTGACGGACCACAATGCACTTTGGCAGGACGCTCACTGTTCCTGCCGCACTGCTCTATGCTGATTGGTCGGTCCGTTCTCTGGACTGCTTTCATTAGTTGACTCTTTCTCTCCTATTATCTCTCCCATGATGCCCCAGGGGATAACTCTGACAAGTCTGTTCAGGAGGATGTAACGTTACAGAATGCTCAGATAGAAATGTATCACGTAGAACAGATATGATTGTCTGCCAGATAGAATAGGGGGAAGCGTGCCGGCTCTATTCAATCTATTTCTATCCGTTCAGAATGTTTCCCAGCACAGACTGCAACTCAGATAGAAATGTATCAGATAGAATAGGGGAAGCCTGTTGGCTCTATTCGATCTATTTCTATCTGTAAAAGTTCAGAATGATTCCCAGCACCGACTACAACTCTGATTTCTGAGAACGGGCATAGAACATTCCACGCCAATGATGAGACGCCAGCCAACCACCATCCATATAATGAACACTGAGTTTTAAGTTTCCTTTTTGTTGCATTAGGCCTAGTAAGGCTCAGTCTGACTGAGTTGTTGTGTAAGGGTGGTTTGCTGTTGGAATGGAACTGTGGTGATGGTGAGAGAGATTCTAAGGTAGTTCTATTGTAGTGGACTGGAGTCCCTTTTGAGGGATATCGGAATGAAATCTGCTTTTCAAGAGACCGGAACCACTGCAGGATTCACTATAGGGGGCAAATCCTAACGCTCTCACTTCAAGCTTTGATGTCAATGGGAGAAGTGGAAATTCAATTGCAGTGGAAGTTAGGAAGCTCGCATTCGACCCTATTAGCAACGCAACATATTAGAAGAATGTATGAATTGATATCATGATTATTTTCCCTCTCATTGCTCGATCATTACTTGTGAAACACTGATTGTCATCATCAAATATAAGGGTATAATGAACTAATAACAACACCTGGCATCTGCATTCATTCATATTTTACAGCTTTTATTTCATGATCATGTTGATCAATAGTATATTTCTTGACTTGTTGCTTTGATACCATTCAACCTTTTTACATCTGTTAATACATGACTGTATATATATATATATATATATATATGCTGAGCTAGATTGTAATATCAAACACTTTATAATGGAATATTTCTACATATTGAATGCTTAGAGAAGCACACTCTTCGAAGGGTTGACTTTTCTACACAATGTCTGTCTGCCCCCCGGAGGCCAAACACCTGTATGACAGTTACTGTATTTCCACACACCTGTATAACAGTTACTGTATTTCCACACACCTGTATAACAGTTACTGTATTTCCACACACCTGTATAACAGTTACTGTATTTCCACTGTCATCCATCATTTCCCCATATCAATTAATCCAGCATAGTTAGGCTACATCGAGGACACTACTCCAGCATAGTTAGGCTACATCGAGGACACTACTCCAGCATAGTTAGGCTACATCGAGGACACTACTCCAGTATAGTTAGGCTACATCGAGGACACTACTCCAGTATAGTTAGGCTACATCGAGGACACTACTCCAGTATAGTTAGGCTACATCGAGGACACTACTCCAGTATAGTTAGGCTACATCGGGGACACTACTCCAGCATAGTTAGGCTACATCGAGGACACTACTCCAGTATAGTTAGGCTACATCGAGGACACTACTCCAGCATAGTTAGGCTACATCGAGGACACTACTCCAGCATAGTTAGGCTACATCGAGGACACTACTCCAGCATAGTTAGGCTACATCGAGGACACTACTCCAGCATAGTTAGGCTACATCGAGGACACTACTCCAGCATAGTTAGGCTACATCGAGGACACTACTCCAGCATAGTTAGGCTACATCGAGGACACTACTCCAGCATAGTTAGGCTACATCGAGGACACTACTCCAGTATAGTTAGGCTACATCGAGGACACTACTCCAGCATAGTTAGGCTACATCGAGGACACTACTCCAGTATAGTTAGGCTACATCGAGGACACTACTCCAGCATAGTTAGGCTACATCGAGGACACTACTCCAGTATAGTTAGGCTACATCGAGGACACTACTCTAGTATAGTTAGGCTACATCGAGGACACTACTCCAGCATAGTTAGGCTACATCGAGGACACTACTCCAGCATAGTTAAGCTACATCGAGGACACTACTCCAGTATAGTTAGGCTACATCGAGGACACTACTCCAGTATAGTTAGGCTACATCGAGGACACTACTCCAGTATAGTTAGGCTACATCGAGGACACTACTCCAGTATAGTTAGGCTACATCGAGGACACTACTCCAGCATAGTTAGGCTACATCGAGGACACTACTCCAGTATAGTTAGGCTACATCGAGGACACTACTCCAGCATAGTTAGGCTACATCGAGGACACTACTCCAGCATAGTTAGGCTACATCGAGGACACTACTCCAGTATAGTTAGGCTACATCGAGGACACTACTCCAGTATAGTTAGGCTACATCGAGGACAACTCCACACATGATTATGCATTTCCCTGTTTGGAAATACTTTAACCAAATGATATAACAGTGTTCTCCCTCAGCCTTTAAAAAACAACTGCTGGTAGATACAGTATCTATACAGAGTGCTGACAATAAATACAGGCATGATATTCCAGCCATAAAAGCATTAATATCAGGCCTCCTCAATAAGACGTGTTGTGAATGACCGCATCATTCTTGGTGTGCTGAGATCATGAGGATGAGGATATCTTCTTGCCGACAGGATTCGTGTGTAACGGCGTGAGATACAGTACCCTCACTTTACAGTTCGTGGTGACATCATTCCAAATTCAGTGACAATGACGTCACTTATGCTGCGTTCAAAGCAACTGGGAACTCAGAAATCTCTGACTTCAGTGCGTTCAAGACAACTGGGATTTTTTTTTTGAACGGTCATCCAACTTGAAATTCCAACTCGGGCCTCCTACAGCACTGACTTTCTGACCTTTCCAGAGTTCCCAGTTGTCTTGAAAGCACCAGCAATGAGGAACTGCTTCCTGGAAGAAAGATGCTTCTATGACATCACTCTGTCAGTCAGTTAGGGTGGAGTCCAGCCAGCCCAACACCTCCTGGAGTCCCTGGCCAGAACGAGCGCTCAGTTCCAGGGTTGTGATTGGCTGGGTGGCAGAGGCGATGATGTCATCCATCCTGAACAGTGACATCATCTCTACGAGACTCATGGTACAAGGGAGGTCCCTGGAGGAAGGGTGGGAGGAGAAAGGGTTAGACATTTGCAAAGCGAGGGAGAGGCACTGTTTAATTTTTGTAAAGGAGGCAAATAAAGTTTATCTCTACTAGACTCATGGTACAATGGAGATCCTTGAGGGGAAGAGTGGGATGACAATCAGTCAGAAAATTTGCAGGGAGGGAGAGAAATGGTTTGTTGATAGTCATGCAACGTGGTGGGGGAAAAAATAATTTAAAGTGGGAGTACATTGGGAGGAATTAGATACAGTCAGGTCCATAAATATTTGGACATTGACCAAGTTATTATTATTTTAGTTGTCTACCACAGCATTTCGGAGTTGAAATTAAATAATGAATATGAGCTGAAAGTGCAGACGGTCAGCTTTAAGTTGAGGGTCTTTACCAAAAGGTAGTTGGACAATTGGCTGCTCAGCTGTTCCATGGCCAGGGGTGTGTTATTCCCTCATTAGTTCATTTACAAGTAAGCAGATAAAAGGTCTAGAGTTGATTTCAAGTGTGGCATTTGGAATCTGTTGCTGCTAACCCTCAATATGAAGTCCAAAGAGTTGTCACTGCCAGTGAAGAAAGCCATCATTAGGCTGAGAAATCCAAACAACCCCATCAGAGAGATAGCAAAAACTTTAGGTGTTGCCAAATCAACTATTTGGTACATTCTTAAAAAGAAAGAACACACTGGTGAGCTCAGGTACACCAAAAGGCCTGGAAGACCACAGAAAACAACTGTGGTGGATGACAGAAGAATTCTTTCCCTGGTGAAGAAAAACCCCTTCACAACAGTTGACCAGATGAAGAACACCCTCCAGGAGGTAGGCGTATCTGTGTTAAAGTCAACATTCAAGAGAAGACTTCACCAGAGTAAATACAGAGGGTTTACCACAAGATGTAAACCATTAGTAAGCCTCAAAAACAGGAAGACCAGATTAGAGTTTTCCAAAGAACATGTAAAAAAGCCTGTACAGTCCTGGAACAACATCCATTGGACAGATGAGACACAGATCAACTTGTACCAGAATGATGGGAAGAGAATGGAGAAGGGAAGGAACTGCTCATGATCTGAAGCATACCACCTCATCTGTGAAGCATGGTGGAGGTAGTGTTATGGTGTGGGCATGTATGGCTGCCAATGGAACTGGTTTCCTTGTATTTATTGATGATGTGACTGCTGACAAAAGCAGCAGGATGAATTCTGAAGGGTTTAGGGCTGTATTATCTGCTCAGATTCAGCCAAATGATTTAAATCTCATTGAACGGCTCTTCAGAGTGCAGATGGACAATGACCCGAAGCATACTGCGAAAGCAACCCAATACTTTTGTAAGGCAAAGAAGTGGAATGTTCTGCAATGTCCAACTCAATCACCTGACCTGAATCAAATTGAGAATGCATTTCACTTGCTGAAGGCAAAACACCCCAAGAACGAGCAGGAACTGAAGACAGCTGCAGTTAAGGCCTGGCAGAGCATCACCAGGGAAGAAACCCAGCATCTGGTGATGCCTATGGGTTCCAGACTTCAGGCAGTCATTGACGGCAAAGGATTTGCAACCAAGTATTAAAACTCACAATTTAATTGATGATTGTTACGTTGTCCAATTACTTTTCAGCCCCTAAAATTGAGCCCCATATATAAAAAGTGCTAAAATTCCTACACCGTTTACCTGATTTGGAGGTAAATACCCTCAAATTAAAGATGAAAGTCTCCACTTTCAGCTCATATAGATTGTTTCCTTTCAAATCTACTGTGGTGGCATACAGAGCCAAAATGATAACTTGTTCAATGTCCAAATATTTGTGGACATGACTGTACGTCTGGTTCGTAGCCAGGAGTCTGTCCAGTAAGGTGCAATGTTGCAAAACATTCAGATACAACTGTATTGTGCTGAACAAACCTGATTGTCTGTCATGTAGAGAATAAGGGATCATGTCACATCTATTCATTACATTTCTATCTGAATGTTTAGTCTCAAAAGTCCACTGTGATCTTAGCCAGAGAATGTGTAGTGTAGTGTAGTGTGTTACTACAGGACCTCTTGTTGAAGATAACCAGGACAGGGGCTGTGTGGAGAGGTTCAGCAGAGAGGACAGACAGGAGCTGGATACAGGACGACGACATCTGGGTGGTGTTAGCAGAGTCCACCATGAACTATATAGAGGACAAACACAATATGATTTCAAAAAAATTCATGCTTGCAGTCGACAAGCCTGAAATTATGCAGAATGCACAGATGATCTCCCAGTTTATTGGGCTGATGGTCTATCGTGTACTGCAGTGATATTAGCCTATCCACACCTCTGGTTGATCTCCCAGTTTATTGGGCTGATGGTCTATCGTGTACTGCAGTGATATTAGCCTATCCACACCTCTGGTTGATCTCCCAGTTTAGTGGGCTGATGGTCTATCGTGTACTGCAGTGATATTAGCCTATTCATACCCCTGATTGATCTCTATTTCTGATCAGAGGAGCTTTGCTTATTGATCATATAGAAATATTGACTATTTTTGCATTAAACTTCACCATTGATGGAATATGTGTACAAAGTATTATTGAGGTTATTCTAAACATTTACAAGGAATTCTTTCCAAATTGAGAGGAACGTCTTCCTGTATAGAAGTCATGACGTGGTTCTGATGCTGCTGCCATCTTGGACTAGGGCTGGACAAACCTGAATGCGTAGAGGTTTAATTGATAAAATGTCTATGTACAATAAGAGAGGAGTATTGACCCACCCCAGCTCGCTCACAGTCACCCTCTTCTTCTTCAGAGTAGATATATTAACTCAACTTTTACATTTTTTATTTAACATTTATTTAACTAGGCAAGTCAGTTAAGAACAAATTCTTATTTACAATGACGGCCAAACCCGGCCAAACCCGGACGATGCTGGGCAAATTGTGCACCGCCTTATGGGACTCCCAATCACTGCTGGATGTGGTACATCCTGGATTCGCCCCAGGGACTGTAGTGACGCCTCTTGCACTGAGATGCAGTGCCTTAGACAGCTGCGCTACTCAGGGAGACTTATACACTGTATGGATTTGGTTCTGGACTCACGATAACAGAGGAGCAGTCCGTATAGTAACTGGGCCAGATAGGACCCATACAGCCTCCCAGCTCTCTCACAGTCACCCTCTTTCTCTTCAGAGTCAGGTCTGTCAGGTTGGTGCCCACCTGTAACAGATGGAGACATAATAGTAGCCTAGAATATCCCTTTTCTGTTCAAGACATCCTCAAATGGTGACTGACACAACAATCACTGTGGTGAATACCGAATGGACTCACCGTAGGTAGAGTAACAGGGGGTTCCCCTAAATCAGTTGTGCCATCTCTCACACTGAGCTGTGAATAGTCTGTTAAGGGTGATTAAATAGACACTGTAGCATGGAAATGTACTCTGAAGATACATATTGGAGTGAGACATGGGCTGCTTCGTCTCAATAGTCTCCTCTCCTACATCTTCTTCATTTGCACTGATATTAAACACAGGATAGGTGAGAAGAAGAATATGGTGGATGTGTATTGGAAAACTGTCATCAGATTCCAAGCAGATGAAGGAGAGGAAGAAGAGGATACGAGGAAAGGAAGCCACTGATTATTGAGACGCATCCATGGTCACAATTGCTTGCTAGCAAACGTTTGCTTATTTTCTCGTTTGCTTGCTAAATCAATCTCAATGCTGGTTAATTTGAAAGGATATTCTGTAAACGTTTCAAGAGAAGAGTTTTTCCAACACCGGTTGCACCGAGCAGCAAACACATTTCGTAAAAACCAACAAAGACTTGATCCGTATCAAACTTGTCGAGACTAGTTAGCTAGCAAGCAAGCCTCTCCAGCTTACTTTGACACCATGGCGACGCTCATATGATCAACTTTAGTTGCTATTTTTGCACAAATAAGAAGCAAATCTTTGCAAATCCAAGTTGTCATTAGTTATTTCATCACCGACGGACCCGGAACCAAAACATTGAATCACTTCCTTACCTTCGAAAACAAGCCACGCCTTCTTCCACCCAGTTGTCAAAACATAAACAGACAGCTACAGGAGTGGGAGTCAACCCTAAAGAAGTTTGGGAGTCAAACAAGAACAATAGGTTCTTCTTCAAGCGTTTGGAGAGCATCTTGGAGAACAGCCATGGAAGCTCAGCTAAAGAAGGAGCTGGGAACATCCATGCTGAAGTCAGCAGGCCATTCTGGAGGAGGTTGTATCAGCCAGGGACAGAGCTTCGATACTGACCACGGGAGAGTGTTTGTCAAGATCAACCACAAGAGTCAGGTTCTTCATTTACTTCATTACTAATTCCATACTGCATGCCTTTACATTGACATATGAAGTCACTCAAAATAGATTAACACTGTAAAATAGTAGCCTAATAAGGATCATTTGTCAGTTATATCAAACAATATTTTGTTGCAGGCTATTTGGCTACACACTATCAAATGAATTACAGTAGTCAGCACTCTGAGAGCAAAGGATTAGGATTCACAATAGAGCCGTCCAGTCATGTGATGGCCAAATCAGAGCGCTGTTGTTGTGCACAGAGATGCAGCTCTTTCATGCAGCTCTTCCCCCATGAGATGTTTTTATGTGATGGGCAGTTCTAATCCTTACCTCTGAAAAGTCATAAACTGCCTTTTCTGAAGGCTGCTAGACTACTTCCATGGTAGGTGTAATCCAGTGGAGGCTGCTGAAGGGAGGACAGCTCATAATAATGGCCGGAATGGAGTTAATGGAATGTCATTGACAAAAAAAATGATATACCATGCGTTTGATACCATTCCATTCACTCCATTCCAGCCATTAAACTCAATTTCAGCCATTATTATGAGCCGTCCTCCCCCCAGCAGCCTCCACTGGTGTCATCACTTTTTCTGTACAATACATTTCATCACAAAGGTATGGTATAATTGGTCAATGTCATGATGATCATCACATGCCTTATCCTTGTCCCCAGGCGAAGCGTATGTTTGATGGGGAGTTGGCTAGCTTGGAAGCCATCGTCATGACAGACACAGTGAAGGTCCCCAAGCCTGTCAAGGTGATAGAGCTGGATACAGGAGGGGCTGTGTTCGTCATGGAACATGTTGACATGAGGGGTCTCAGCAGGTATGAGAATCTCCTCATACACTGTTTAATACACGTCTTTGACCTTTCTTTCCTTCTTGTTCTTCTTCTTTCTTTATCTTCTTCTTCCTTTATATTCTTCTTCTTCTTTATTTATCTTCTTCTTCTTTCTTTATCTTCTTCTTCCTTTATATTCTTCTTCTTCTTTCTTTATCTTCTTCTTCCTTTATATTCTTCTTCTTCTTTCTTTATCTTCTTCTTCCTTTATATTCTTCTTCTTCTTTCTTTATCTTCTTCTTCCTTTATATTCTTTTTCTTCTTTATTTATCTTCTTCTTTATTTATCTTCTTCTTCTTTCTTCATCTTCTTCCTGTTCTTCTTCTTCTGTATGCATTAGTCAAGTATTATTGTTATGTCTTACTTTATTGTGATGATTGAGTGTGTTAATGGTTATCTGATTGATTCCCCCAGGCACTCTAAGCAGCTGGGAGAGCGTCTGGCTGATCTGCACCTACACAACCAGAGACAAAGGGACAGACAGAACAAGGAACAGCAGACAGTTGGTAACTCACCTAGTCCATTGATTGATTGATTGATTTTGGGGTAAAACAATTCATACAGTTTAAAACAGTTTAAAAGTCTAGCTTTCTCACATATACAACATCAGACTACTGCATGCCTTCACTCACCACTCTATTAAATGGAAATGGAAAAAGGAGCTGATGTTCCTGTCATTTTAAATGTAAACAGGAAAAGGACCTAATGTTCATGTCATTTTAAATGTAAACAGGAAAAGGAGCTGATGTTCCTGTCATTTAAATGTAAACAGGAAAATGACCTGATGTTCCTGCCATTTAAATGTAAACAGGAAAAGGAGCTGATGTTCCTGCCATTTAAATGTAAACAGGAAAAGGACCTGATGTTCCTGCCATTTAAATGTAAACAGGAAAAGGACCTGATGTTCCTGCCATTTAAATGTAAACAGGAAAAGGACCTGATGTTCCTGCCATTTAAATGTACACAGGAAAAGGAGCTGATGTTCCTGTCGTTGACCAGTTTGGGTTCCAGGTTCCCACATGCTGTGGATACCTCCCTCAGGTGAGCTACTATGCAACAGATCGTCTGATATTGGGAGACACAACTAAATTTCCACCTTTCCCACTAGTGAATACGAGACTGGAATATGTGGTAACGTTGGATTTAAACTGTATGCTGTAAATATAAATAAAGATAGTTCCACACTCTATATACAGCTCAAAGTAATTTATTGGTTAAACCACCAATGTCTCTGTGCCTTCAACATGGGATTTAAAGACCAACTGGATGAGAAAATCTGCCTATTTTTATTTATACATTTATCAGAGTTCCACTTTCTAACCTCTCTTTGTCTCTCTCTCTCTCCCCAGAAGAATGAATGGCAGAGTGACTGGGTAACATTCTACTCTCAGCACAGACTACAGCACCAACTCAACATGGTGGAGAAGTCTTATGGAGACAGAGAGGCCAGGGAACTGTGGTCCCAGCTACAGGTAACTAGGTAACTACAGGGAACTATGGTCCCAGCTACAGGTAACTAGGTAACTACAGGGAACTGTGGTCCCAGCTACAGGTAACTATGTTACTAGGTAACTACAGGGAACTGTGGTCCCAGCTACATGTATAACTAGGTAACTACAGGGAGCTATGGTCCCAGCTACAGGTAACTATAGAACTAGGTAACTACAGGGAACTATGATCCCAGCTACAGGTAACTATATAACTAGGTAACTACAGGGAACTATGGACCCAGCCACAGGTAACTATATAACTAGGTAACTACAGGGAACTATGGTCCAAGCTACAGGTAACTATATAACTAGGTAATTACAGGAACTATGGTCCCAGCTACAGGTATAACTAGGTGACTACAGGGAGCTATGATCCCAGCTACAGGTATAACTAGGTAACTACAGGGAACTATGGTCCCAGCTACAGGTATAACTAGGTAACTATAGGGAACTATGATCCCAGCTACAGGTAACTATAGAACTAGGTAACTACAGGGAACTATGGTCCCAGCTACAGGTATAACTAGGTAACTACAGGGAGCTATGGTCCCAGCTACAGGGATAACTAGGTAACTATAGGGAACTATGGTCCCAGCTACAGGTATAACTAGGTCATTACAGGGAACTATGGTCCCAGCTACAGGTATAACTAGGTCATTACAGGGAACTATGGTCCCAGCTACAGGTATAACTAGGTCATTACAGGGAACTATGGTCCCAGCTACAGGTATAACTAGGTAACTATAGGGAGCCATGGTCCCAGCTACAGGTAACAATATAACTAGGTAACTACAGGGAACTGTGGTCCAAGATACAGGTAACTATGTAACTAGGTAACTACAGGGACTCATGGTCCCAGCTACAGGTATAACTAGGTAACTACAAGGAACTATGGTACCAGCCACAGGTAGCTATATAACTGGGTAACTACAGGGAACTATGGTCCCAGCTACAGGTAACTATAGAACTGGGTAACTACAGGGAACTATGATCCCAGCCACAGGTAACTATAGAACTAGGTAACTACAGGGAACTATGGTCCCAGCTACATGTATAACTAGGTAACTACAGGGAGCTATGGTCCCAGCTACAGGTAACTATATAACTAGGTAACTACAGGGAACTATGATCCCAGCTACAGGTAACTATATAACTAGGTAATTACAGGGAACTATGGTTCCAGCCACAGGTAACTATATAATTAGGTAACTACAGGGAACTATTATCCCAGCTACAGGTAACTATATAACTAGGTAATTACAGGGAACTATGGTTCCAGCCACAGGTAACTATATAATTAGGTAACTACAGGGAACTATGGTCCCAGCTACAGGTAACTATTTAACTGGGTAACTACAGGGACTTATGGTCCCAGCTACATGTATAACTAGGTAACTACAGGGAACTATGGTCCCAGCCACAGGAAACAATATAACTAGGTAACTACAGGTAACTATGGTCCAAGCTACAGGTAACAATTTAACTAGGTAACTACAGGCAACTATGGTCCAAGCTACAGGTAACAATATAACTAGGTAACTACAGGGAACTGTTAAAACAATAACACAGACTACAGAACCATCCCCAATCCCAAACCAATCCCTTACTCCGATGTCTTATGTTATTTTTGAGATCCGAGAGAACTTTATGGTGGTCTTCTGTCTGATATCTCCTCTCCTCTCCTTAGCTGAAAATCCCTCAGCTATTTACCGACATCGAGGTGTTCCCCGCCCTGCTTCACGGGGACCTGTGGGGGGGAAACGTAGCAGAGTGTTCCGACGGCCCTGTCATTTTCGACCCCGCCTCCTTCTATGGCCACGCTGAGTACGAGCTGGGCATCGCCGGGATGTTTGGAGGGTTCAGCGACTCCTTCTACTCTGGGTACCACAACAAGATCCCCAAGGCCCCGGGGTTTGAGAAGAGGAATCAGCTGTATCAACTCTTCCACTATCTGAACCACTGGAATCACTTTGGTGGAGGATACAGAGGGTCCTCACTGAGGATCATGAAGGATCTGGTCAAGTACTGATCATATATGTACAGTAGCATGATGTACAACTACACTACCCATAATGCTCTGTAAAACATAGACACACAATGACACTGACCAGCTTGAATGACCTCACAAAGTCTTACACTACAGCCTAGTCTTCCATCCAGAAGGGAAAAAATACATTTTGGGGTGAAAGTATTAGTTATTTCGAAAACCTTTTAACTCGAAAAGCAAGAAACAAGAAAACTATGATGCTATGGTATAGAAGAGGGATTCCACGAAACCCACTCCATATCCCTCTTTATCTTGAAATGCTTGAGAAATCACATTTTTTGAGTTAACAGCTGTTTGAAAGCAGAAGTGATTTTAATGCTATAGTGTAAGACTAAACATAGGGTATTGCACATCCATTTGCTTAAATAAACATAGCAACAAGCAAGGTTATGATCTGTTTGAGTTGTAACAATTCGCTTTGTTAAAAGCTGTGTTAATACTAAGAATGCAATGCTAAATAAAGTACATTACTTCCTGTATCGTGACCATTATACACTACACTACGTTTCGAATACCTCAATAAGGACAATAACCAAATAAAGGGTTATACACTGAGTTTACAAAACATTAGGAACACCCTCCTAATATTGAGCTGCACCCCTTTTTGCCCTCAGAACAGCCTCAATTCGTCAGACCATGGACTCTACAAGGTGTCAAATGTGTTCCACAGGGATGCTGGCCCATGTTGACTCCAATGCTTCCCACAGTTGTGTCCAGTTGGCTGGATGTCCGTTGGATGGTGGACCATTCTTGATACACACAGGAAACTGTTGAGTGTGAAAAACCCAGCAGCGATGCAGTTCTTGACACAAGTAGGTGCGCCTGGCACCTACTACCATACCCCGTTCAAAGGCACTTAAATGTGTCTTGCACATTCACCCTCTGAATGGCACACATACACAATCCAAGCCTCAATTGTCTCAAAGGATTAAAAATCATATTGTTTTACATGTCTCCTCTCCTTTATCTACACTGATTGAAGTGGATTTAACAGGTGACATCAATAAGGGATCATATCTTTCACCTGGATTCACCTGGATTCACCAGTCTATGTCATGGAAAGAGCAGGTGTTGTTAATGTTTTGTACACTCAGTGTATTTTTGATTCTATTTTCATAATATACATGAGGTGAGATAATTTTTCCACCGCTGAATATGTCTGATGCGTGAACCTCTGATGTGGCGCGTCCCGTCCCTCATTAACGAAACGCTTTTTGTCCCCAATCGCATAACGTACTGTAGGGTGTAGCAACGTGCGAACTTCACAACAGATAACAGACCTCGGCCACTGCGTGATCATCATTATCTGAAGTTATAATAATACCTTTTCTGGACAGAATTTTCACAAGTACAGGTATGCATTCATAAGCCTACGATAACCAAATGTATGAGGTGTGTGTGTTCACTGATCACTCAAATTCTGTTTGATTTCTGTTGCCACTTGCCAACCAACAGTACTAGCTAGTTAGCTAGCATCATTGGCTAGTATCAGCATGAATAGAAGCCAAATCATTGACACGCCCATGCTAGAAGTCACACGGTTCTCATCTAGCTATCAAAACTTCAAGGCAAGCTAGCTACACTTGCTAGCTATTATGTCGACGTGTGTTTAAACATTGGATAGTAGACATGCATATAACAAAGTGTATGAAATGTACCGGTCATCTAGGCAAGTATAATGGCCCAGACCGACATGGATTCCGGGGAGGATGGAGGCGGCGGCGGGGAGCCCGAGGTGATCGCTAAAGCCAGTGTCTTGGGAGGTTTTACCGAGAGCACTGAGATTCGAGCCCTGATCTCCAGCCTACCAGTGGTTCACGAGAACATCGTGACACTGGAGTCAGCCATAGAGAGGTTCCTTGGTGAGATTCATACTCTACGTGTTTAGTCTTGTTGTTGTGGCCATCTTGATCCAGTCTTGCATGGAACAATCTGTGGGCTGTAGGCCTAAATGCATGTACTAACTACAGACAAAGTCTTAATAATATATTTATAACTCAGACATACCACAATCATAAGCAGTGACAGAAAAGTCCACAACTTTATGTTGACCAGTTCTTTTCTTTCTACAGTGATAATGGACCGTTATCAGGAGCAGCCCCATCTTCTGGATCCACATCTGGGTAACAACACAACACACACACAGCACAGCACATGTTATTCTGCTTTAGTGGAACATGGGCTTGTTAGGATAGCATGATGATGACAGTGTTTCTTTCCTGTGACCACAGAGTGGATGTTGAACCTGCTGTTGGAGCTCATCAGGAGTGAACAGTCTCCTCCTCTGCTGGTACACCTGGGCTTCAAATTCCTCTACATCATCTCAAAGGTAACTACAGACAGATGGATTCATCTCCAAGGTAACTACAGACAGATGGATTCATCTCCAAGGTAACTACAGACAGATGGATTCATCTCCAAGGTAACTACAGACAGATGGATTCATCTCCAAGGTAACTACAGACAGATGGATTCATCTCCAAGGTAACTACAGACAGATGGATTCATCTCCAAGGTAACTACAGACAGATGGATTCATCTACATCATCTCCAAGGTAACTACAGACAGATGGATTCATCTACATCATCACACAGATAGTAAGATTTCAGTTTGTGAAGCCCAGCGTTCTGATGCGTGTGTTGATTCAGTGGTGTCTTACCCTATGGCCTCAGGCTACAGTTAGACGTGTGGTGCTAGCTCAGCTTTCTCAGCCTGTGCAGTTGGGACAAGCCAGACTCCTCTAACTCAGGTGTTTTTGTCTCGGCCAGGTGAGAGGGTATAAGATCTTCATGCAGCTCTTCCCCCATGAGGTGGCTGATGTCCAGCCAGTCCTGGACCTCCTGTGTCGACAGGACCCCAAAGACCCAGAGGTGAGCCTGAATTTCTTAATTACGAGGCCTCAATGGAAGGTGGGGTCTATCACGTCCTAGCTCAGTAGCTAATGTTAGAGCTCCTGATTTCTCATGTTACAGACCTCAATGGAAGGTGGGGTCTATCACGTCCTAGCTCAGTAGCTAATGTTAGAGCTCCTGATTTCTCATGTTACAGACCTCAATGGAAGGTGGGTCTATCAGGTCCTAGCTCAGTAGCTAATGTTAGAGCTCCTGATTTCTCATGTTACAGACCTCAATGGAAGGTGGGGTCTATCACGTCCTAGCTCAGTAGCTAATGTTAGAGCTCCTGATTTCTCATGTTACAGACCTCAATGGAAGGTGGGTCTATCAGGTCCTAGCTCAGTAGCTAATGTTAGAGCTCCTGATTTCTCATGTTACAGACCTCAGTGGAAGGTGGGTCTATCAGGTCCTAGCTCAGTAGCTAATGTTAGAGCTCCTGATTTCTCATGTTACAGACCTCAATGGAAGGTGGGTCTATCAGGTCCTAGCTCAGTAGCTAATGTTAGAGCTCCTGATTTCTCATGTTACAGACCTCAATGGAAGGATAACCCTTTACTTGAAGGGTACCTTCATAAAGTATACATTGATAAACATTACATTGCACATTCATAAGCAGAGTATCCATTGCTTTTACCCTCTTGATGCTTTCTAGATTAGGCCTATAGGGATTTAACTGTTTACTTTCTAGATTAGGCCTATAGGGATTTAACGGTTTACTTTCTAGATTAGGCCTATAGGGATTTAACTGTTTACTTTCTAGATTAGGCCTATAGGGATTTAACTGTTTACTTTCTAGATTAGACCTATAGGGATTTAACTGTTTACTTTCTAGATTAGACCTATAGGGATTTAACTGTTTACTTTCTAGATTAGACCTATAGGGATTTAACTGTTTACTTTCTAGATTAGGCCTATAGGGATTTAACTGTTTACTTTCTAGATTAGACCTATAGGGATTTAACTGTTTACTTTCTAGATTAGACCTATAGGGATTTAACTGTTTACTTTCTAGATTAGGCCTATAGGGATTTAACTGTTTACTTTCTAGATTAGGCCTATAGGGATTTAACTGTTTACTTTCTAGATTAGGCCTATAGGGATTTAACTGTTTACTTTCTAGATTAGGCCTATAGGGATTTAACTGTTTACTTTCTAGATTAGGCCTATAGGGATTTAACTGTTTACTTTCTAGATTAGGCCTATAGGGATTTAACTGTTTACTTTCTAGATTAGGCCTATAGGGATTTAACTGTTTACTTTCTAGATTAGGCCTATAGGGATTTAACTGTTTACTTCCAAGTTGTTTAATGTATTATATGTATAGAAGTGACATGTTTGTCTTTGTATTGTCCCTGTCTGTATCTTGTTATGGTTACAAATCAAATGTTATTTGTCACATGCTTCATTAACAACAGGTGTGGATTTACAGTGATATGCTTAGAGAGAGAATTTTGAGAAATAATCGAAAGTAAAACACGTAATAATAAATACACAATGAGTAACAATAACTTTGCTATATACACAGGGTACCAGTACTGAGTCAATGTGCAGGGGTACGAGGTAATTGAGGTAGATATGTACGTCTAACTAGGACTAAAGTGACTAGACAACAGGATAGATAATAAACAGTAACAGCAGCATATATGATGAGTCAAAAAAGGGTCAATGCAGATAGTCCTGGTATCTATTGGTTAACTATTTAACTAACTATTAACCAGTCTTATGGATTGGTTAGCTATTTAACTAACTATTTACCAGTCTTATGGATTGGTTAACTATTTAACTAACTATTAACCAGTCTTATGGATTGGTTAGCTATTTAACTAACTATTAACCAGTCTTATGGATTGGTTAACTGTTTAACTAACTATTAACTAGTCTTATGGATTGGTTAGCTATTTAACTAACTATTTAACAGTCTTATGGATTGGTTAACTATTTAACTAACTATTTAGCAGTCTTATGGATTGGTTAACTATTGAACTAACTATTTACCAGTCTTATGGATTGGGGGTAGAAGATGTTCAGGGTCCTGTTGGTTCCAGACTTGGTACTCCGGTACCACTTCCCGTGCGGTAGCAGAGAGAACAGTCTATGACTTGGGTGGCTGGAGTCTTTGACAATTTTTAGGGCCTTCCTCTGACACCACCTGATAGAGGTCCTGGATGACAGGGAACTCGGCTCCAGTGATGTACTGGGCCGTATGCACTACCCTCTGTAGCGCCTTGTGGTCGGATGCCAAGCAGTTGCCATACCAGGTGGTGATGCAGCCAGTTAAGATGCTCTCAATGGTGCAGCTGTAGAACTGTTTGAGGATCTGAGGGTCCATGCCAAATCTTTTCAGTCTCCTGAGGGGGAAGAGGCATTGTCGTGCCCTCATCACGACTGTGTTGGTGTGTTTGAACCGTGATAGATCCTTAGTGATGTGGACACTGAGGAACTTGGAGCTCTCGACCCGCTCCACTACAGCCCTGTCGATGTGAATGGGGGCGTGCTCAGCTCTCTGTTTCCTGTAGTCCACAATCAGCTACTTTGTCTTACTGACGTTGAGGGAGATGTTGTTATCCTGGCACCACACTGCCAGGTCTCTGACCTCCTCCCTTGTAGGCTGTTTCATCGTTGTCGGTGTACAGGAGGTATAGAAGTATGCACCCCTGAGGGGCCCCTGTGTTGAGGGTCAGCGTGGAGGATGTGTTGTTGCCTACTCTCACAGTTCAATACATTTAATTCAAATCTTTCTCTCCTTGCCCCTTCCTGTCAGACCTGGGAGACCCGCTACATGCTGCTGCTGTGGCTGTCCATGACCTGTCTGATACCCTTTGACCTCTCTCGTCTTGACGGTCACCTGACCTCTGACCCCAGCCAGACCAGAGAACCAATCATGGACCGCATCCTGGCCATCGCCAAGGTAACTAATTCCAGACTCTCCTGCCTTGGGCAATGTTCAGTCGTGTCCTCCCAGATCCAGTCCCTGTATGATGTATTTAGTTTGTAACTAACCGTTGGTCTGTTGTTATTTCCAGTCTTACCTGATGGTCAGTGATAAGTCCAGGGATGCTGCATCTGTGTTGGTATCAAAGTAAGTATTCAACTTGGTTTATAAAAGGCAACAACATTTGTGATGCGTTTCATGTTCTACCCAGAAGAGGGCGTACTTGTACTTGAAGATGAATAGGTTCATACCTAGGCCCCACACACACACACACACACACACACACACACACACACACACACAGCTTACTGAGTGTTCCTTTCCTAGTGTGTTGTCATCTAACTGTCTGTGTTTACAGTTTACTGACTGGTCCTAGTGTGTTGTCATCTAACTGTCTGTGTTTACAGTTTACTGACTGGTCCTAGTGTGTTGTCATCTCACTGTCTGTGTTTACAGTTTACTGACTGGTCCTAGTGTGTTGTCATCTAACTGTCTGTGTTTACAGTTTACTGACTGGTCCTAGTGTGTTGTCATCTCACTGTCTGTGTTTACAGTTTACTGAGTGGTCCTAGCCTGTTGTCATCTAACTGTCTGTGTTTACAGTAGAGGTCGACCGATTAATCGGAATGGCCGATTAATTAGGGCTGATTTCAAGTTTTTTGGCCACCGATTTGCCTATTATTATTTTTTTTATACCTTTATTTAACTAGGCAAGTCAGATTAAGAACACATTCTTATTTACAATGACGGCCTAGGAACGGGGGTTAACTGCCTTGTTCAGGGGGGATTCGTTTTTGCAACCTTCGGTTACCAGTCCAACGCTCTAACCACCTGCCTTACATTGCACAAGAATTAACAGGCTGACTACCTGTTACGCGAGGGCAGCAAGAAGCAAAGGTAAGTTGCTAGCTAGCATTAGACTTATAAAAAACTATCAATCTTAACATAATCACTAGTTAACTGCACATGGTTGATGATATTACTAGTTTATCTAACTTGTCCTGCGCTGCATATAATCGATGCTGTGCCTGTTAATTTTCATTGAATCACAGCCTACTTCGACAAACGGGTGTTGACTTAACAAGCGCATCTGCGAAAAAAGTACTGTCGTTGCACCAAAGTACCAAACCGTAAACTGTAACGGCTGTCATAGGAGAGAGAGGACCAAGGCGCAGCGGGTTGCATGTTCATCATAATATTTAACAATAAGTGAACACGGAAAACAAAGAACGACAGTTTCACAGGCTAAATAAATAACAGCAGTGCGAAATACAACTACCCACAAATCCCCAGGTGAAAACAAGCATCTAATATATGACTCCCAATCAGGAACAACGACGTACAGCTGTTCCTGATCGGGAGCCACACAACCCACACAGAAATAGACAGACTAGAAAACCATAGATAACCAACTCTAGAACAATTACTCAAACCCCAGACTACATAAACCAAACACCCCTTAAATAACACACACAACCCGAACCATATGAAACAAATACCCCTCTGCCACGTCCTGACCAAATATAATACAATTACTCCCTTTGCTGGTCAGGACGTGACATAAACATCAATGCCTAACAGGAATATTTAGACTTAGCCACCCGTTAGATAAAATACGGAACGGTTCCGTATGTCACTGAAAGAAAAAAACGTTTTGTTTTCGAGATGATAGTTTCCAGATTCGACCATATTAATGACCTAAGGCTCGTATTTCTTTGTGTTTATTATATTATAATTAAGTCTATGATTTGATAGAGCAGTCTGACTGAGCGGTGGTAGGCAGCAGCAGGCTCGTAAGCATTCATTCAAACAGCCCTTCGCTGTGCTTCAAGCATTGCGCTGTTTATGACTTCAACCTGGGTGGGTGAAATTTGTGGAACGTTCCAACAGGAATCTATTCCAAAAACTTCGTAAATAACAAGGTTTCCAAAAAACAACGCATACAAAGTTGTATAGCGGCAGAATAAGATACCGGGTAGGGAGTGGTCTATTTCATTGCGTTTTTCACTCATCACGTTTATTCCGAAAAATGTCTGTCCTCACTCTGTTTGCCTATGGACAAACATTAAGAATAAGCTTTGTGGTGAGTTGATGCCTATTCGGCAGCTAGTTAGCGAGGTTTGTATGCGTTGCTACTTTGTTGGTTGGCAACCTTTTACTTTACGTTTTTTTGGAACAGATTCCTGTTGGAACGTTCCACAAATTATACCCACCCCTTCAAGCCTGTCAACTCCCAAGATTAGGCTGGTGTAACCGATGTGAAATGGCTAGCTAGTTAGCCGGGTGCACGCTAATAGCGTTTCAAACGTCACTCGGTCTGAGACTAGTAGTTGTTTCCCTTCCTCTGCATGGGTAACGCTGCTTCGAGGGTGGCTGTTGTCGATGTGTTCCTGGTTCGAGCCCAGGTAGGAGCGAGGAGAGGGACGGAAGCTATACTGTTACACTGGCAATACTAAAGTGCCTATAAGAACATCCAATAGTCAAAGGTATATGAAATACAAATCGTATAGAGAGAAATAGTCCTATAATTCCTATAATAACTACAACCTAAAACTTCTTACCTGGGAATATTGAAGACTCATGTTAAAAGGAACCACCAGCTTTCATATGTTCTCATGTTCTGAGCAAGGAACTTAAACGTTAGCTTTATTACATGGCACATATTGCACTTTTACTTTCTTCACCAACACTTTGTTTTTGCATTATTTAAACCAAATTGAACATGTTTCATTATTTATTTGAGGCTAAATTCATTTTATTGATGTATTAAGTTAAAATAAGTGTTCATTCAGTATTGTTATAATTGTCATTATTACAAAAAATAAAATAATAATCGTCCGATTTAATCGGTATCGGCTTTTTTTGGTCCTCCAATAATCGGTATCGGCGTTGAAAAATCATAATCGGTCGACCTCTAGTTTACAGTTTACTGAGTGGTCCTAGCCTGTTGTCATCTCACTGTCTGTGTTTACAGTTTACTGACTGGTCCTAGTGTGTTGTCATCTAACTGTCTGTGTTTACAGTTTACTGACTGGTCCTAGTGTGTTGTCATCTGTCTGTGTTTACAGTTTACTGACTGGTCCTAGCCTGTTGTCATCTAACTGTCTGTGTTTACAGTTTACTGACTGGTCCTAGTGTGTTGTCATCTAACTGTCTGTGTTTACAGTTTACTGACTGGTCCTAGTGTGTTGTCATCTGTCTGTGTTTACAGTTTACTGACTGGTCCTGGTGTGTTGTCATCTAACTGTCTGTGTTTACAGTTTACTGACTGGTCCTGGTGTGTTGTCATCTAACTGTCTGTGTTTACAGGTTTGTGACACGTCCTGATGTGAAGCTGAAGCGACTAGGAGACTTCCTGGACTGGAGTCTGACCACCATCTCTCAGGCCAGTGACCAGACCATGGGAGGTACTGTAATCCTGGACGGGGCCCTGCAGTCTCTGGTATGACACACACACACACAGTTTGTCTGTCCTCGAGTGTGTGTGTGTTGCAGTGAGCAGGCCTAGTTTACAAGAGCCTACATGTACGGCTGCCATGTTCGTGGGCGATCATAGCCTTTGTGGGTTTGGCAGGTGTTTAGTGCTGCACCTGTTGTCAGTGTTTTACGACTGAGGGAGGGAACGTGAAGACATGCCTCTGGTGGTAATTAGCTAGCCTGGTCACAGACCTGTTTTAGGAACTGGTATTCCAGATCCCAGGGGTTGGCTATACAGCCCAAACAGATCTGGGATCAGTGTAGTAGTCTATAGATATACTGCCGGTAGTCAGTACCAGTGTGGTAGTCTATAGATATACTGCTGGTAGTCAGTACCAGTGTGGTAGTCTATAGATATACTGCTGGTAGTCAGTACCAGTGTGGTAGTCTATAGATATACTGCTGGTAGTCAGTACTTTACCAGTGTAGTAGTCTATAGATATACTGCTGGTAGTCAGTACTTTACCAGTGTGGTAGTCTATAGATATACTGCTGGTAGTCAGTACGTTACCAATAGAGGTGCTATGGCCTACCTGCCCACACTAATCCCCAGTCCCTCACTCTCTTCCACTTTGTCTTTAATGTCTTAATGTCCTAATGTCTTAATGTCCTAATGTCTTAATGTCCTAATGTCTTAATGTCCTATCGTTGTGGTTTCACCAACCACCTTGATAAAACAGTATATTTTAGTACATTTGTTTTCAGGTCAACTCTTGTGTTGTGTCAGTCTAAGAAGCTAATTTAATCAACCCTCAAGCCAGCAGTGTATCAAAGTAATATTATTGGCGTTGAAACTGGCGCTACGTGTTTACAAACGGTCTCTCCTTCTCTCTGTGCTCTGTAATATGACTGGGAGGGGAAACCGGCTTGTCTCTCTCTATGTGGCGCTCAGAGCGTTTAAAACTGGCTCTGTGTGTTCTGACGGCCCCGAGGGGCTTCAACGGGCTCTAGTAAGATCTTTGTTTTGCACAGTTGCCTTTTGAATTTGGCCACGCAGCAAAACTTTAAAGAGCCGCTGAGAAATGGGGAGTGAGAAAAGAGACAGAGAGAATGGCATTAGAAGAGAAGTTAAAATGAACCTTTATCACACGGCAGTCCTCGCTGCAACATGTAATGACATCCAGAAGGTAGAGGTTAGTGGTGATTTAATCCCAGACTACATGTAATGACATCCAGAAGGTAGAGGTTAGTGGTGATTTAATCCAGACTACATGTAATGACATCCAGAAGGTAGAGGTTAGTGGTGATTTAATCCAGACTACATGTAATGACATCCAGAAGGTAGAGGTTAGTGGGGATTTAATCCCAGACTACATGTAATGACATCCAGAAGGTAGAGGTTAGTGGGGATTTAATCCCAGACTACATGTAATGACATCCAGAAGGTAGAGGTTAGTGGTGATTTAATCCCAGACTACATGTAATGACATCCAGAAGGTAGAGGTTAGTGGTGATTTAATCCAGACTACATGTAATGACATCCAGAAGGTAGAGGTTAGTGGTGATTTAATCCGAGACTACATGTAATGACATCCAGAAGGTAGAGGTTAGTGGGGATTTAATCCCAGACTACATGTAATGACATCCTGTCTCTCCTCTCTCACTCTCTCTCCTCTCTCTCCTCTCTCTCCTCTCTCTCTCCTGTTTCTCCCCTCTCTCCTGTTTTACCTGTCTTTCCTCTGTCTCCTGTCTCACCTCTCTCTCCTGTCTCACCTGTCTCACCTGTCTCTCCCGTCTGTCTTCAAGGCCCAGCTATTCAAGCATGGCAAGAGAGATGACTTTCTCCAGTACGGTAAGAATGTCCTTCAATAGTTGCTTTTTGATCAGCAATTTGACTTCATCCATTGTGATAAGTAGTTGTCTTACCTCCTTTATCCATTGTGATAAGTAGTTGTCTTACCTCCTTCATCCATTGTGATAAGTAGTTGTCTTACCTCCTTATCCATTGTGATAAGTAGTTGTCTTACCTCCTCATCCATTGTGATAAGTAGTTGTCTTACCTCCTTCATCCATTGTGATAAGTAGTTGTCTTACCTCCTTTATCTGTTGTGGATAAGAGCATCTGCTAAATAAGTTAAATGTAGGTGATCTTCTGATGTTGACTGATTGACTGGCTGTAGGTGATGGTGTAAACTACACCCCTAACATCACATTAAACCAGTCTCTTTCCTGTAGTGTTTTGTCTTACCAACCGTTAGTGGTGAGCCTTTTAAACCAGCCTCTTTCCTGTAGTGTTTTGTCTTACAACGTAGTGGTGAGCACATTATTAACAGCTCTCCTGTGTGTTTTGTTACCAACGTAGTGGGAGCCCATTAAACCAGCCTCTTTCCTGTAGTGTTTTGTTTACCAACGTATGG